>NC_064640.1:30465838-30768869 GCF_023864345.2 Schistocerca serialis cubense
GTCAAACTCTTCACGCAGTATCATATCTCCCATTTCATCTTCATCTAGGTTTCTTTCCATTTCCATAATATTGCCCTAAATTACATTGCCCTTGAATAGACCCTCTATATACTCCTCCCTCCTTTCTGCTTTCCCTTCTTTCCTTAGAACTGGTTTTCCATCTGAGTTCTTGATATTCATACAAGTGGTTCTCTTTTCCCCAAAGGTGTCTTTAATTTTCCTGTAGGCAGTATCTTTCTCTAGTGATATATGCCAAAACATCCTTACATTTGTCCTGTAGCCATCCCTGTTTAGCCATTTTGCACTTTCTGTCGATCTCATTTTTGAGATGTTTGTATTCCTTTTTGCCTGCTTCATTCACTGCATTTTTATATTTTCTCCTTTCTTCATTTAAATTCAGTACCTCTTCTTTTGTCCTAGAACGTTTGCTAACCCCCATCTTTTTACTTCCTTGATTCTCTGCTTCTTTCACTATTTCACCTCTCAAAACTATCCATTCTTCTTCTACTGTATTTCTTTCCCCCTTCTTGTCAATCATTCCCTAATGCTCTCTCTGAAGCTCATTACAATCTCTTGTTCTTTCAGTTTATCCAGGTCCCATCTCCTGAAATTCCCACCTTTTTTGCAGTTTCTTCAGTTTCAATCTATATTTCATAACCAACAGATTGTTGTCAGAATCCACATCTGCCCCTAGAAATGTCTTACAATTTAAAACCTGGTTCTTAAATCTCCGTCATACCATTATATAATCTATCTGAAACCTTCCAGTGTCTCCAGGCCCCTTCCACGTATACAACCTTCTTTCATGATTGTTAAACCAACTTATGCTCTCTGCAAAGTTCTACCAGGCGGCTTCCTCCTTTATTCCCTACCCCGATTCCCTATTCACCTACTACTTTTCCTTCTCTTCCTTTCCCTACTATCGAATTCCAGTCCCCCATGACTATTAAATTTTCGTCTCCCTTCACTATCTGAATAATTTCTTTTATCTCATCATACATTTCTTCAATCTCTTCGTCATCTGCGGAACTAGTTGGCATACAAACTTGTACTACTGTGGTAGGTGTGGTCTTCGTGCCTATTTTTGCGACAATAATGCATTCACTATGCTGTTCGTAGTGGATTCCCCGCGCTCGTATTTTTTTATTCATTATTAAACCTACTCCTGCATTAGCCCCATTTGATTATTCACCAAACCAGAAGTTTTGTTCCTCCTGCCACCGAACTTCACCATTTCCCACTATATCTAACCTATCCATTTCCCTTTTTAAATTTTCTAACCTACCTGCCCGATTAAGGGATCTGACATTCCATGCTCCGATCCGTAGAGCGCCAGTTTTCTTTCTCCTGATAACAACGTCCATCCGAGTCGTCCACGCCCGGAGATCCGAATGGGGCACTATTTTACCTCTATAATATTTTACCCAAGAGGACGCCATCACCCTTTAACTATAGAGTAAAGCTGCATGTCCTCGGAAAAATTACGGCTGTAGTTTCCCCTCACTTTCAGCCGTTCGCAGTACTGGCACAGCTAGGCCGTTTTCGTTAATGTTACAAGGCCAGATCAGTCAATCACCAGACTATTGCCCCTGCAACTACTGAAAAGGCTGCTGCCCCTCTTCGGGAACCACACGTTTGTCTGGCCTCTCAACAAATACCCCACCGTTGTGATTGCACCTACGGTACGACTATCTATATCACTGAGGTATGCAAGCCTCCCCGCCAATAATTTGGCGGAATAATGGTTGTAGAGGTCACCCATTCCTATTTTTGTAAAGTGTCTTCCTGTAGTGAGTCTCTATGTAGTTACTGGTCGTAGCAGCTAAGCTGTGGTCAAGGCAATTCCTTTTTTTAGGAGCCTAAAGTATTACCTTTCAACAGACCCCCTATGTCTAGAGTTTCCATCTTATGTCAGATAATAAAGTGCAACCGCTTGAACGAATCATCAGAGAAGTAAACTAACTGAAAGTATGACTAATAGAGAGTTAATTGCATGTTCAATAAGAATTCTTTGTAAATACTGGGGAATAAGTTCGTTTATGGGCTACGTATACATCATTTTGTGTAAGTATGGCTACATGGTGGCCAAATTTGCTAGGTAAAATTTAATAAAGATAATGAATATACAACGAAAATTTGTGTTTGGCCAGTACTCGAACTAGGGTTTCCTGCCTACCACTAGCTGTCAACTGAACGATTGGACTATTTGATTACGCCTTCAGGAATGAGTCAAATTTTCATTCCCACTGATGTTTCCAACTATTATTTTCGAACACTACCTCCAGGACTTCTTCCAGGGGTATGTGGCAATAGCGACACGGGTGAACGGAGTCACTAGACGAGCGTAACTTGCCCTGCTTCAAGGTGTATGTATGGAATGCACTGGAACTAAGATGGGGATGAAGTCAGTGAAGATGTAGTGACCTGGTATATCAGTGTTAACGGTTCAGATAAGCTCACCCTGCAATGGAAATGAAAATGTAGTGACGAATTATGCCAGGCCGGAATTGGCTCACAGTTATCCTGCTTACGAGTCCTCGTTGAGGTCAAATTTTAATTTTTTACTACGTATTGCCGGCCGGAGTGGCCGAGCGGTTCTAGGCGCTACAGTCTGGAACCGCGCGACCGCTACGGTCGCAGGTTCGAATCCTGCCTCGGTCATTGATGTGTGCGATGTCCTTAGGTTAGTTAGGTTTAAGTAGTTCTAAGTTCTAGTGGACTGATGGCCTCAGAAGTTAAGTTCCATAGTGCTCAGAGCCATTTAAACGACTACGTATTCATTACATATCAGTTGAGTATATCCGAACGGTTGCCATCGATATCATATCAAGTCATTGCAGACTTAAATCACTTCATCCCCATATTATGATACTACTGATGTTAGCAGTGTAAGCATTTAAATTTATTGACAAATGTAAAATCTTTGTTTCCAATACTAAACATGCTACTAGTTAACAAAGAAAAATTCGCATAGAGAACAGAAGGAATTGTCCAGAAGAAACAATCTGTGATCATATTTAATACAGCTGTATCTTCCTGTCAGATATTTTACGTTTCTTGGCCAATGATCTACGATTTCCTTGGCTGCATACTGAACAACTTTCTACTCCTCTGAGCGGCGTAGCAGAGGTAACTGCCGTGTCTGGTTGCTGCTTTCCTACTACACAATTCATTGGAGCTGACTGACGGAGGCCGCTGACGTGCCGGTTGCCTTGTAGCGATGTCTCATTCATGAAACCACGTGGACTCCGCATCGACCACGACCTAGTTTCCAACTGCCGTACAACGAAGGTGAATCTTTCACAATGCGAGCCACTCGTGCTGGCGAAACGTCAGAGAAATCATTAAACGAACTTCGGACGAAGATCTCGAGGCGGAAGCCAACATGCAATATGTTACTTCTGACATTTTTCTACGTCATAATATTGCAAGTCTTGGAGGGACAGAAATCAGTAATGTAATGTACTGTGGTTATTTCAATTTAGCAATGTCATGTGGAATGACATTAAGGGGTAACTCTTCTATAAAAATAAAATCTTTTCTGCAACTAAGCAATCATAATAATTTGTAAACAACTATTTAAAGAATGAGGCCCTTTATCTGCAACACCCATGCATATCTTCTCTCGTGGAATTTGTTGCAGATAATCCACTAGAGTCCAAAACGACTAATGAAATCTATTATTACTGTACTAGGAGAAAAGAAATTTCTTCACATCTCTTCATTAAGCGACTTTAGCTAAGGTTGAATAATGTTCCTACCAAAGACTTTGATAACTTATTGACTTTAAATTCCTGACAGGTAGTAAAGCTGAATTTAAAAGTAAGTCGTTCATTCTGAGGAGCCCCTAACATCATAAAAGGATATCTATTCGAAAACTTGTATCTTGTTCGTTTATTTACTATAAAATGTTACATATATATATTTGTTATAAGACCAGATATTATTTTCTGTTATGTAAACTCTCAAGATGTAGGCATATATAAATGCTACGCTAATATTCTGTAAATGAATAGTTCCATTTCATTGTTAAGGGGTGACAATTATTGATGTATATGAAAATAACGTAAATTAGTTACAAATTACGGCATGCGTACACTTTATTCAACATGTAAACGTCATTACAGATTCGGATTTAGCTTATGTCATGTTCTATATGCCTGCCATCATTGGCGATGATGTGCCGCAGAGGAATAGCGAAATTCTGCGTGACCCGCTGATGCGTCGGTACATCGATGCTGTCGATGACCTCCTGAATGGCTGTTTTCAGCTCAGAAATGGTTTTGAGGTTACTGCTGTACACCTTCTCTTTAATACAGCCCCACAAAAAGGAGTTGCATGTGTTCAGATCTGGAGAATATGGCGGCCAATCGAGATCCATGCCAGTGGCCTCTGTATACCCCAGAGCCAGAATGTGGTCCCCAAAGTGCCCTTTAAGAGGTCCATGACTAAGAAATTTATTGCTAGCACACTTCAGCAGATGTAACTGCGATGGACTGCTCACGCGCTGCCTGCGATACGTAAACTACGATAGAATCGCAGACCAGAAAACTGCCGGCAGCAGTAGTAGTTGTAGCTTGCAGTCGGGCGGTTGGGTCAGGTCGTGGAGAACAATGGCGGTGCCTAATCGATGTAGTATAAGCTAAAAGCAAAAATTATTGTTCTTTATTGCCCTGCTCATTTGTTAATTGCTACAACTGATTTTTTGTACTATTGTTATATCAAAGTCCCATGTAAATGTTTTCAAAAATCTTTCAATAATAACCTTTCTTATAAAGATAACTTTTGACAGTCATTCATCTGAATTTAAAGATTTTACTAATTTCTCGTATCCATAGTCATGCCGATTATCGTAAAGAAAATCAGTTGTTTTTCATACATAACAAAATGTAGTGGCCAGCATTGTATTGGCCTGTGCCAGAAAAATTTCTTATTGGAGATGATATATACGCGTTATCCGGCGACATCATTCAGGTAAGAATTTTCAGTTTATTCAGAATGATTTTTCAGGGCCATGACGCAGCACTGCTGACGTCCAGATTTACCAGTTTAGATTCACAGTCAGTTAATTATTGAAAGGTTAGATATGAGTCACATTTTTAATGGGAGGTTAGTCACATTTTTATTGGGAGGTTACGGAATTTATCTGTTGGGAGGTTACACATGGCGACAGCCGGCCAGGATCCTTTTTTTGTGAATTTCTGAGAAGTAGTCAGTTATATATCTGCTCTTATTTACCTAATGTTAAATGTAGTTTGCATCTGGCGCAACGCATTTACTAATTTGTCACTCCTTCTTTCACAGATCATCGGCAATTCATTGATCTTTGTTGTTATTGTATTTGTTCCATTTTTTCCTTTGTCTTTGTTTGATTTTCTGCCTGCCTTTGACTTGTGAAAATGCGGCGAAAAACTGCCAACAGTACATTGCGATGCGTAATGAAAAGCCGACTTGACTGATAATACTAGCGACACTCAGTGTCATAATGATACTCCTCCAATTACAGATAATCAGTGCGTGCCGACCACCAGTAATGATTCTAATCTAAATGATGAGCAAACAAATTCAATTATGTTCACAGTACATTTAATGACAATTGATCATGCGGCACGTTCCGCTACAAAGAACGCTGCCCAGTTTCACACACCTGATTTTCAAAATTTGCGCAGTGAACACATAAATGTTTCTAACGCAGATGAACAATGTACTCAAAATACATCAGATTTATTTGATTCCGACGTAGTGACTAACAGTGCACATCCAATTAGCAAGTCTTTTCATGAATCAGACAATGACCAAATGGTTACAAAAAACGTGACAAATGCAGATACACAATCACACAGCACAGAGAATAGAGTCGCTAATTTTGGCATGGATCAAGTTGTGGCATTATTGCTACAACTTGATGAAAATCACGACAACAATTACAAACAACTTAATGAAAAACTAGACAACTATTTTAAACAGTCGAATGAAAAACAAGACAACAGTTAGAAACAACTTAGTGAACAGATTACAGCCATTGCCGTGCAATGTCATGATACCAAAGAACAGTTACGTGAGGAAATTAAGGTTTGTGCTAGGAATAGTAGTGAAGAAATTAGATTTGTTGCACAAGAAATACGTAATACACCTGCAGCCACAACAAAAGTACTTAGAGATGAAATCAGTGCAGTCGCTAAATAATGTTCAGAAAATGCAACACAGTTATGCGACGAGTTTAAAGTAATGTCAGCAGAACTTTCACGCACTCTGGATGCGAAAGTCGACAAGAAATTTGAACAACAGAACAGCCAAACTGACGAAGGTTTTAATCGTCACCTGCAAAACAGTGAAACACGCTACCATGAATTCATACAGGAACAGAATAAAGTAAAGAAACAAGTTATGGGAACAATTACTACACGGAGACAGGAAGACAAGTGTAAGTTGTTTACGAAAGCAAAAACATACGTGGACACCAACATTGGTACAGTATTAGACGAAATCAATACTATCAAACAGTTGCATGGTGAAATCTCCGATCTAAACGCAAAAACAGACACTAATATTCAGACTTTGGAAAATAAATACACAGTAGACTTTCAGACAGTGACCAGCAGACTTGAACAATTGGAGTTAATACAGGATCCCGATGTCGTTAAAGCAGACGTTAAGAAATTAAACAAAACCACACGTAATATGCAGAAACAAATTGATGCCTGTCACACTAAAACTGACGATCAGGTAAAAGCACTGACTGAAAAATTTGATGAATTGGCCAGTCGTATTGACGTTATCGAAAATAACAGTGACACCAATAGTTCAATCAAACACACGAATTCTACTATATACAGCAGACAATCAGTGAGATAGGTACGACCAACAATACATTACGTAGAAAATTGTCATCTTTACAGCAAGAAGTGATAGAAATGAAAAATGTTTCAGCCTCTAACACGTCACAGCATACGCCAAATTCTGAACATTTGTCACACTCACACAGCCAGTATAACTTAGGTAATTTACAGAGAGTACGTGACTTAGATTCCGAACAGACACAGACAAACAGATTCTCATAGAATCCTGAACCTACTCAGACATTCAGAGACGATAATTTTGACTACAGGCACTTTCTGTCCGTTAGGAAATTTAAGGGATTTAAAAATGATAGAACACAGATTCACCCCTTGGATTGGATACAACAATTTAGTTTTGCGTTTCCACCAACTTGGCCCGTAACACACTAACTTGAATTTATTTGCATTTTCTTGGAAGGCAACTCGTATGAGACAGTTCACGAAGAATTTCAGAATGCTTTTCTGTCAGCGTATTGGTCGAAGACGACACAGTGCGGAATCAAGGATTAGTTAATTAGCCTACCGAATTGTGAGAACTCAAATTTTTCCGCTGTCACACAAGTTTTTGAACACATGGTACAGCAAAACCAATATTTATGTGAGCCATACAGTGAGACAGCACTAATTCAATTATGTATTTCAAAATTACCACAATCGTTAAGAGTGTCACTTTGAATGGGGCAACAGAAAGAAAATATTTCGGCATTTAGAGATCTGCTACAGCTTTTGGAAGTTCAGCAATAAGATCATTCTTTCATAAACAAAAATTTTTCACAACATAACCAAGGCCAACAAGCATACAGTAATTATGATGGGCCACGCTATTTTAATAGCAAAGGTGATAGACTCTCCAGGAATGACAACCAGTAGAACTTTAATACCAGACAAAATTTTAATTATCAGTATCGTCAAAATTATCAACAACCGCAAACACATTTTGGCAACAATAGAGGCTTTTCTCCACAACAACAACAAAACCTGCCGGTTGGTATACCTAACCAACCATGTAATGAGCAAGGTCAACCAAGCTTAAATGTTTCACCGCCTACACGTATAGCGTCCGCTCCGCCAAACAGTAACGCACAGCAACAAGGAAATCACTGCGTACAGAAGACACATCATTTCAACTCCTATCGCAACGCACCGTATAGTAATGACTATCATGACAGACGTAAAGGTAATGAGCACAGTCTTCAGCGAGCATTTAATAAAAGCAGGTTTTGTCAGCAGCAGAATCATCCACAACCACAGATTATCATGAATGAACCAGACGGTCGATATCATCCCCAACCTAATACATCAGGACGAAGTAACAGTACAGTACAGATAACTGAAACACCACAGCATCCTCCCGCAAATAACAGCACGTCAGGAATAGCTTGACTAGATATAGTACATATTGCATCTTTCAGCAACGTAAGCAATGCGTTTGATACACAGAATCTTCTTCAAGAAAATGTTATTACTTATGACGACATCCGAGACACACTTTTACATGAAAAACCAGTTATACAAAAAACCATTTCCCAACCTGTTATTGAAGTAAAGACTGGATCATCCACAATTTCAGCAGTAATCGATTCCGGATCACCTATGTCAATTATAAATGATGAAACTTTCAACGAATGTAACAAAGAGAACACCTATCCTACGTTACCATTAGGTAAAACTAAAGTAAAAGGAGCAGAATCTGGTAAAGGAGTAGATGTAAAATTACAGACACGCTTGTCATTTTGTATTGCAGGTCATACGTTCCACACAAATTTTTGGATTGTTCCCTTATTGACAACAGACGTTATTTTAGGTACGAATTTTATGGTGCAACATGACGAAAATATTGACTTTCGAAGTTCCTGCGCTAGAATTTCAACACGCATTATGAGCAGAAGAACAGGCAATTAATCGGACAGAGGTCATTTCTACATCGCATATCACAGACTGTCATTCTACATTGTTCACAGATACGTATGTACACATCTACAATACACCAGACGAAGCCGACTATGACGTTGTGCATATGATTTCTGAGAAAGTAAAACAGAGAAGTGCAAATAAAGATGACGAACGTACTCAACTACGCAATATTCTTTTACAGCATGCTCCAGTTTCTCACAACGTCCCTGGGACTATGTCCGGTTTTATGTATGAATTTCAAGTTAAACAGCGTGACACATTTAAAGCCAAACATTATCCCATTCCATATATTCACAGAGAACAAGTCAAGAAGGAATTGCAAGCTATGCTAGACCGAGGTATTATTGATCCAGCAGTTAGTCCTACATAAACCCACTCTATATTATTAAGAAAAAGGACGGCTCACTTCGCCTTGTACTTGATTCGCGTCATGTCAACGACATTATTATTAATGAAACAGATCACCCACAGACACTAGAAAAACTTCTACAGAAATTTCATGGTACTGCCATTTATTCCACATTAGATTTAAAATCGGGATTTTCGCAAGTTCAGCTCCATCCGAACTGCAGAAAGTACACAGCATTTCTCTCTTTTGGTGATTGTTATCAATTTTGCAAATTACCGTTTGGTCTAACAATTTCTTCAGCACCATTTATTCGCGCTTTGAATACTGTACTTCCAACAGAACTTAAAGACAGAATCACAACGTATGTAGATGACATCCTCATCGCGGAAGGTAACTGGTCTGAACACAATTTGATTCTTGAACAACTGTTGCTAAGTTTTCGTGCACAAGGACTAACAGTTAATCTTAGCAAATCGCACTTTGGCAAAACTTCCATAAAATTTCTTGGACATGTAATTTCAACAGAAGGCATTGTGACTGACCCAGAAAAACTTCAAGCTTTACGTGACATTACTGTTCCAACGACCAAGAAACAACTACGCAGCGTTCTGGGATTAATTAACTTTTTCCGTAAATTTATTCATTACTGTGCTTTAGACACCAGTGCCAGTTGACGGGTAAAAACGCTATTTGGTCCTGGGATAGCCAAGCACAGTCTGAGTTTGTTAATCTGAAACATGCCTTGTTGAACGCACCATTTTTATCACACCCAGATGCTATCATAAATTTTTCTATTGCCACCGACAGTTCTAACACCGCTCTGGGTGTACACATTTTTCAGGAAATTGAAGAAGACGGCACTACAGTAATTAAAAACATCGCCTTTGCAAGTCGCATTGTGTCACCTGCTGAACGCAATTATTCTGTTAGGGGCTTGAAAGATTATGTGTTGTATGGGTATTTACCAGATTCAGGCATTTTCTTTATGGAAGACATATTACCGTTTATACAGATCATAGAGCTATACAGCTTTTACTTTCCGCTAAATTTACACATGACAAGTTAAGCAGATGGAAGCTTTATTTACGGGGATTTAATTTTACAAGTCTTCACATTCCGGGTAGACAAAATATTGTAGCAGACGCACTATCCCGTTCTCTTAGCAAACATCGGCAAGACATCGCAACCGACTTCTGCCAAGCAAATTTTAGCCTCATGTGTATTCAACAAGTTGCACTTGAAAATTTCATTTCGTCGTCATTACGAGACATAGCAGAAGATCAGAGCAAGGACAACGTATGGAGAGAAATTAAACACCATTGGCAAGATAGGAATAATGTTACCATTAGAAACAATTATACTGTACATAACAACATTCTGTTTTGCCGCTCTCACCCTGACAGCAACAACTGGTTATTCTGCATTCCTGACGAGCTTCTTAACAAATTAATTTGGTATACTCATTTAAGTTACGTACATTATGGAGCCAGAAAATGTTTTCTTATACTGAGACAGAACTGTTATTTTGCCGACATGGAGAGACATATTCTACATCTACATCTACATCTATACTCCGCGAGCCACCTTACTGTGTGTGGCGGAGGGTACTTATTGTACCACTATCTGATCCCCCCTTCCCTGTTCCATTCACGAATTGTGCGTGGGAAGAACGACTGCTTGTAAGTCTCCGTATTTGCTCTAATTTCTCGGATCTTTTCGTTGTGATCATTACGCGAGATATATGTGGGCGGTAGTAATATGTTGCCCATTTCTTCCCGGGATGTGCTCTCGCGTAATTTCGATAATAAACCTCTCCGTATTGCGTAACGCCTTTCTTGAAGTGTCCGCCACTGGAGCTTGTTCAGCATCTCCGTAACGCTCTCGCGCTGACTAAATGTCCCCATGACGAATCGCGCTGCTTTTCGCTGGATCATGTCTATCTCTTCTATTAATCCAACCTGGTAAGGGTCCCATACTGATGAGCAATACTCAAGAATCGGACGAACAAGCGTTTTGTAAGCTACTTCTTTCGTCGATGAGTCACATTTTCTTACAATTCTTCCTATGAATCTCAACCTGGCGCCTGCTTTTCCCACTATTTGTTTTATGTGATCATTCCACTTCAGATCGCTCCGGATAGTAACTCCTAAGTATTTTACGGTCGTTACCGCTTCCAATGATTTACCACCTATGGCATAATCGTACTGGAATGGATTTCTGCCCCTATGTATGCGCATTATATTACATTTATCTACGTTTAGGGAAAGCTGCCAGCTGTCGCACCATGCATTAATCCTCTGCAGGTCCTCCTGGAGTACGTACGAGTCTTCTGATGTTGCTACTTTCTTGTAGACAACCGTGTCATCTGCAAATAGCCTCATGGAGCTACCGATGTTGTCAACTAAGTCATTTATGTATATTGTAAACAATAAAGGTCCTATCACGCTTCCCTGCGGTACTCCCGAAATTACCTCTACATCTGCAGATTTTGAACCGTTAAGAATGACATGTTGTGTTCTTTCTTCTAGGAAATCCTGAATCCAATCACAAACCTGGTCCGATATTCCGTAAGCTCGTATTTTTTTCACTAAACGTAAGTGCGGAACCGTATCAAATGCCTTCCTGAAGTCCAGGAATACGGCATCAATCTGCTCGCCAGTGTCTACGGCACTGTGAATTTCTTGGGCAAATAGGGCGAGCTGAGTTTCACATGATCTCTGTTTGCGGAATCCATGTTGGTTATGATGAAGGAGATTTGTATTATCTAAGAACGTCATAATACGAGAACACAAAACATGTTCCATTATTCTACAACAGATTGACGTAAGCGAAATAGGCCTATAATTATTCGCATCTGATTTATGACCCTTCTTCGACGAGTTTTAGCGTCATGTAAAATCTGCCAAAAAGCTAAATCAGACACGATTTCACATATTCCTCCTTTACATGCCATTGTACCCATTAAATTGAGACATATGGCCGCTGTAGACATTTTTGGACCGATTCCCAGATCTAACAGATGTTTTTGTCCATCTTTGTTGCTGTTGAACTCACTTCGAAATTTGTTACCTTCACTCCGTTACGCAAAGCTAATGCTAAATCTATTTCGAATGCATTTGTAAAACATTTTCTGTTTCATATAGGGCATGTACTGAAAGTAATTTCCGACAATGGACCACAATTTCGATCTGCGATATGGACACGTATGTTACGAGCTAGAAACATTCCTCCGATCTATATATCCAGGTATTACGCTTCTTCGAACCCTTCTGAATGATTGATGAAAGAAATTGGTAAGCTATGTAGAATATACTGCCATAAAAGACATATTGATTGGGATACACACATACGCTCATTCCAGGATGTAATCAACTCCATACCAAACGAATCTACTATGCTATCTCCGACTGTAGTATTGAAAAATGTTGAACCACCCAACAAAATTAGTATCTTTTCCTACATCTCGTCGATTACGCCACCATGAAATAATTGACATTGAGCTCAACAACATCAAACGTGCCGCAGAGCGCCGCAGAAGACAGCAAAAACAGGTTTGTACACACCGTGAATTTCACATAGGAGAGAAGATATTAGTACGCACACACTATTTATCCAACAGGGGAAAGAGCAGATGCAGTAAATATGAGCTTCTATACGCTGGTCCATATAGAATTCGCAGCATTCCTCACCCCATTGTAGTACATGTCGAAACTTTAAGAACCAGAAAAACCAAGGGCAATCACTATATTTCCAATATTAAACCCTTTATTGAATGAACATACTTCATCATTTATGACACTGTAATTCCATTTCCAGAAATTTATATGACCACTTATTGATGATGATCATATTTGTTCTTGGCAAGTGCCCGGCAAGGTAAGGTTAGCAGGCCGCTTTTCTTGTCGTTATATATCAGACCGTGAACATTTTCCATTTTTTTATGTATATATGATTGATTTCCTATCTAAAGTAGAATTATCTCTGTGTGCACTACGAAATCTTTAAGATATAACAAACACCAGCTGATTTTGACATTTTGCCTTATGATATCCCAATATCTTGACTAGTCTACAATTTTTTTTTTTTTTTTTTGCTACCACATTATGATATTGTTTGTACATTTCTGCACTTGAAAACTGTCTATGGTTTTGACCTAATAAGTTTGCTGTCATGCTATGATGTATGCTTAGTCATATCACTAGAAACAAGTTTTCATTTAATGCGTATATGATTTAAATGCAAGATATTAATCCATATTCATCATTTTCAGAAAGTAATACCATGTAAAAGAAATAAATTAAACAACAACAGTGGTTTACTATGAAATGGAAATTTCACCATTGGAATGAACGAAATAAAATGCTGTACCTCGTAATGAAGAGTAAATGGATCACAGTAACAAAGATCACCAAAACATAGTATATGCACCGTATGATGGCAACCTTGACTAATTACTTTCCTTTCAGAGTATGACACAGTTGCGGCAGACCGTCGAACAGAGCTATATATGTTAATTTTAGTGATGAAGTATGTTAGAAATAAGAAACTTAGTAATATATGAAATGATGACGCTGATGAATGACGCTGATAAATAAGATAATGAATAACGAAATATTTTTGCAGAGGATAACAAATGATGGTGTCTAGTTATTTGAAGAAAATTGTAATGAATAATGAAATTGTTTTTCTTTTTTGCAGATGAGGATCGTGATGAAGTTTATGTAGTTATTTACGTATTTGTTGTAGTTCTATTTGAAAGTATGTCGTATATCGCGTACTATAATGATTGAATGTTTTGGAAAGGGACAGCTAGAGTACATACGTGTTAAGCAGATGTGTCATTACCTGTTAATTAAAAGTTAACCACTTTTCAGCATAATATACATTTCTTCTTTCAGCTCAATAATCCACTTTGTATTTTTTCCAGGAGAAGCTTTTCGTGAGATTAAAATTATTTCTGAAGTATGTCATTATGTTATATGCTACAAGCACTTAGTTATTAAACCTGTTCTAGTACTTGCATTTTTTTTACCCAGTTGTCTCTATCATTCATGAATGCGATCACATACACTCTACTTATTTGATAACCTTGTTACAGCTGGCTCATGACGAATGACGTTCGATGATGAGGAGATGTCGTGTGGCTAGGGCCTCCTGTCGGGTACACTATTAGCCGGGTGCAGGTCTTTCGAGTTGACGCCACTTTGGCGACCTGCGCGTCGAACGAATGACGTTAATAATCCTTATTTCCAGCATAAAGTCGAAAGCAAATATTTTCATGCCCCAGAAATTGACTATTGATCCCAACGCAATGCATTGCTAGCACAAAAAAAAATTATTACTTGTCCCAACTATTACCAGTATACCACTAAATAATGCTACCAGTTTAAGATATAATGCTTGTCCTAAATATAGTGCAATTTTTTCTGATGTATCGATTCCATTATGTCTATTTATTATTGGACTAAACACCTTGAGTACTAGGTTGTAACCGGCCAATGAGTGCCAATAATTATTGAAATGAGATGACTTCTGAATAATGTTTTATAATACTACATAAATGCTTTGTAACCGGCCAGTGAGTGCCAATAATTACTGCAACGAGATGACTTCAGAATAATCTTTTGTAATGCTACATAAATGCTTTGTAACTGGCCAATGAGTGCCAATAATTATTGAAATGAGATGACTTCGGAATAATGTTTTTTAATACTACATAAATGCTTTGTAACTAGCCAACGAGTGCCAATAAATACTGCAATGAGATGAATTCTGAATAATGTTTTGTAATACTACATACATGCTTTGTAACTGGCCAGTGAGTGCCAATAATTATTCAAATCGGATGATACACTAGTGTAGTTCTGAATGATGACTAGCATAAGACTTAATGTCTCGTTCACCTTCTGATCTAATTACCACCAATTACTGCGATATCCGTATGTCCTGTCCATCCTCATGGTCATTGAGCACTCTATTTGGTTTTTGCACTAATGCTGCATTGATGTAAGATTATGGATTCTACAAGAATGTAGTGTTGATACGTTAAGCTGTCCACCACTCTGACCGACGGAGATGTTAATATGGTCCTACTGTTTGGTGTACCTACTGTACTACCAAAAGGACAATACGCAGTCTTAATACTACATTTCAGTGTCTTGGCTACACTGATAAATACTTCAGGGAAAACAACATCAGATTATCACACTTGGTGCTGTGCTTCTGTGAAAAGATATGGACTTTTGTGTAGTGATGTACAACTCACTATGCTACAACCATGATGCTGTCCTTCCCATTCCTTTCCTAATTCTTGCAAAACTGGCAAAGACTGATATAATGTGTATGGACTCTATTTCATTTCTTAATATGTTCTGTACTCAGTGCGTGAGCACTTTATGTCATTTCTTAATATGTTTTGTAATTATATTATTTATCAATAATGTTATATATATATATATATATATATATATATATATATATATATATATATATATATATATATATATATACTCTGCGACTCTAGACTTAGTAACCTAAATAGGTTATAAAAAAAATTTGTTGCTCATGGTAAGTCCAATTGACTCACCATCGCTGCCAAATTTTTACCCCCCAGTGGAGGGTTATGTAAGAGGTCCATGACTAAGTAATTTATTGCTAGCACCCTCGAGCAGATGTAACTTCGATGGATTGCTCACGTGCTGCCTGTGATATGTAAGCTACAATAGAATCGCAGACCAGAAAGCAGTGTCAGCAGCAGTAGCAGTTGTAGCTTGCACTGCCGCATATTCGGCATAAAATCGAGTCTTCAGTTTCATATAGTTATGAAGCGATTGTTACTATCTTTTCATGTTCGTCCTATTCTAAATGCATGCAAGTGGACCATCGGGAAGACAGCGAGTCTTAGGATTTTTTAGTAGCTTGGTGTATAAGGCGTGCAAATATTCTCGAAGAAAATGATAGCACATGGGTACGAAAGTCTCTTCGAGTTTGCTGCCGGATCCTAAAATCAACTTGACTCGATATGTTGGTGATCCAATTGGTCACCATCTTCAGGAGAATGCTGCTTCGCTGATGAGTCATGCTGAGAACTGACGCCAAGCTGCTTTTTTTTTCTTTATTGTCATTTTAATACCTTATACAAGGTAGGCCGGCAGCGGCAAAACTACGCCGCTCTTCGGCCACAGACATTACAATTAGTACAGATGAAGACACAGAAAAGCAAAAGCAAAACGATGGATAAAAAACAGTAGACACACAAAGTAAAACATAAGGAGCCGTTCACAGGCGTAGCGAAATAAAAAAACGTTCATCACTGGTACACGAACGTAGATGACAGAGACGACACACGTGAACGATGGAGCACAGACGGTGAAACACTAAGGCACTAACACGATGGCACACAAAAAACCGATGGCGATGATCTCCGGCGCTCGAATGTTCACTGTTCGTGTACGAGTCCGACTCCAAGCTGCAAATCGACGTCCTATATAGGCCACCGTTCAGTACACGGCGCATGCGCCGCCCATAACGGTTGCAGCTCTCCAAGACTGGGAGGTGGCACCCCTTAGTAGAACACTGGTGGCAACGATATATGGCACTCAGGGCCGCACCGAAAAACGTTCAATTTTGATGCGAGATAATACAGGATTCCACGTCCTGCTAAGAGGAAACCCATTGTCTCGGTTAATTAAATTATCGGCCAACCAAATTTCAATCGCCTCTTTATAAACACTGTTCCAAAAACCAGAAATGTTGGCAGCTACCACAGTCTCGTCAAATTTCATACCGTGTCCCTCATTTAAGCAGTGTTCTGCTACTGCAAATTTTTCCGGCTGTTGTAGCCTCGTATGACGGCGATGTTCCACACACCTGTCAAGAACTGTGCGAATCGAACGGCAAATGTAAGCCTTCCCACACTGTATACACCGGGTTTCCTAAGCCCCAAATCATCTTTCACAGAGCCGAGTAGTGCAATAATCTTAGAAGGTGGACGGAACACATTCTTAATGTTAAAATTCCTTAAAATTCGTCAAATCTTAAACGATATGCCTCCAGTATAAGGAATAAAGGCCACCGATCTATGTTCCTCTTCATGCACCTCCAGTGATGGTCCAGACTCCATAGCCTGACGAATCTGCTTCTCGGAGTATCCATTTTCTTTAAAAACAGCCATCAAATGCGCAAGCAAATTTGACGAGACTGTGGTTGTTGCCAACACTTCCGGTTTTTTGAACAGTATCTATAAAGAGGCTATTGAAATTATGTTGGCGGATAATTTAATTAACAGAGACAATGGGTTTCCTCTTAGCAGGACGTGGAGTCCTGTACTATCCCGCATCAAAATTGAACGTTCTTCGGTGCGGCCCTGAGTGCGACATGTCGGTGCCGCTAGTGATCTACTAAGGTCGGCGCCACCTCCCTGTCTTGGAGGGCAGCAACCGTGATGGGCGGCGTATGAGCAGTGTACTAAACGGTGGCCTGTATAGGACGTCGATTTGCAGCCTGGCGTCAGTTCATAGCAGGACTTATCAGCGAAGCAGCATTCTCCTGAAGATTGTGACCAGTTGGATCGCCGAAATATCGATTCAAGTTGATTTTAGGATCCGGCGGTAAACCCGAAGAGACTTTCATGCCTTATTACGCCGGGAAGTCCTACGAAGTCTCAGCACATGAGTACGTCTGCAAAATGACCATATATACATGGAAAATTGTGGAAAACGTAAAATATGACATAAAATCGGTAAAATTCAAGGACAACCTTGTATAATAATGAAAAATTGATGTGAAGTACGTCGAAATTGAGTTAAATACGATGAAATATATTAAATGTCGAAAACCTAGTAAAATTACGGAAACTGACTGAGAATACAAAAAATTTGACGAAAATACCACGAAATGAGTAGGAAGCGAAATCAATAAAATTTCGTGTTCTGGAGGAGGAGGAGAGTAGACTGATGCTACACATACACACTTAATAGCGGAGAGAGGAGGCTTCTACGTGAGGTAAAGGTGGAACGGCAATATTATCCCGCACATGAGCAGCACAGCGTAACATCTGGCAGTGAGTTCTGTATGCAAGAGGAAGGTTATCAGGGGCGGTAGTGAACTGCAGTTAGCCTCCTACATCACCTCAGGCTATTGACCGTGGCGGTTATTCCCTCATAAGACGTCACTGCTTCTTCGTATGCATTTTCGGCTGTCGACAATAATTTTATAAGAGTGTTTTGAAAATATCATAATTTCCTAAGCCTAATCTGGATTGAACTTCGTAAACAATAAGCGTTGTACACCTCTGGAAACCTATCTAGTGTTTGTGTTACAAAGAATCGATGTTTTGTTTGGCGTACAAAGTAGTGGTTTTATAACTTTACAGTTTGTCACAATAGATTATCGTAGAGAAACTTGCAGGGAGAATTTATTTCATGCGCTGGAAATATATTTCTTACATTGAAACACTGACAGTGTTGCATTTCACACGACTAATAGATCGGAAACCGCACCGTTCTAGCATTATAGCGTGTTGAAGTGCAGAACTGCATACCCTTAGGAGTGCACGTGTTTATGTTCTATGATCATTACTCTCTTACCAAGATCTTCTTCGCACTGACCCCAGATACTGCAACAATACTTCTGAATTCATAGTGCAGTTAATTTAAGTGCTTCAAAGTACGTCCGTCTGGAGCTCCATCATGCATAAACCACTTGCTTCTTCTTAACTGTCTGTTATATCATCCCAGCTCTCTCATATCTACCATATATCGATAAGGGGTGGTAGCGTCGTCGACATGCGTGCATCAGGAGTGATGCTGTGCACTTGGATGTGTGCCGTGAGTAAGACTGGTGTGGAGCAGTCTTCATCGAACAATTACGGACTCGTTCTCTTCCTTCACGAGACGTGAAATGTAGCGCTACTTCTGGTCGGCTGCATGTTAAATCCTGGACAGAATTGGTCCGAGACAATGCGGGGAGATCTTCCAATTTCCAACTTTATCCTAAGAAGGCGAGAATGGCCTGTGACTCACATCCACATAGGGAAAGATGGGCAATCGTAATAGTAAATTATGCACTATGATTGAAGTACTAGAAGTGTGTAGATCGGAATATGACTCTATCTGGTATACTTTTGTATACATAAGTTCGAGAATTAACCGTGAATGAATGTAGTGCGCTCCCATCTACCTACATACGCAATCTAGTATATGCTACCCACAAAGTGGTGGAGGGCTGGTTTAGCGATGATACAGAAATTGGAAAACTGCTGTTGTGTCATTCCTCAGCGTTAGGATTACCGAGAAATTGTTAAAATTGCTGAGACTGACCGCACTATCAAGTGTGGTGCTTATTACAGTACATCGATGGTGTCTTTTCCGTCCCATCTACCCACTGGTACGCTATTGATTACCACATAATGATTGACTGGCGTCACTTGTTTGGGTTCAAAAGAGGATCTTGGTGGAAGCTACACTTTCTGGGGTTGGCCTGCACCGAAACAGTGATCGTGTACATGACTGCAATATTATGGTTCAATCGAAATGGAACACAGAGACATGTACTACCACATTGTGGACGATGACTTTAGTTGTGGCGGTCATCAGTCACAGTTGCTTGGAAAAGCCCCGCTATACCACAACTTCTCCAGTTTCCATATGTAGCGATGTCTTCCGCATTTTTTTGACAATAACAAACACCGCCTATGCCTTTTATTTCAATCATCCTGTATGTTGTGTGGGCAGCAGCAGTATAATTTACATCATGTGATGTCCAGTTTCCTGTGAGAGCCAATGGATCGAAACGTGTTAATGTACATTTAGCACCCAGCACGGACGTCGAAGTTGGGGTGGAAATACAGAATGTATGGTGGTGTACGAAGTGGTAGTCATACATTTCTTGGACGTGTTACAGCAGAAAAAAGCAATGTTTCAAACAACAGCATAGGGACTCTCTCTTGCGACTGATAGTCTGTGGGATACTGGTCTTTGAAAGCGGCTTCAATCACTGGCAACCTGCTCGAGTGGACCAGTACCTGTGTAAATAATAGGATGATCACATATGCTGTATGTCGGCACACCCAGCGACGGTATTTGTTTTCGATGTACCTGAAGAAAGAAATGTGGTAATATCTTGTCGAGCTCTGTATTGATTGACTTCAGCGGGATTTTGTAGTTAGTAGTCTTTCCCTGTCGGATGGTACAAAATAACGATGATAAAGAGAATATTTGGGTCACAGATCTCCTTCGGACTGCAGTATCTGTATACCGTCTGCAGACGTAGCACAATGCAGTGGCAAAATCCTCGTCCTTCTTCCAATTCCTGTATGATGTGGAGTCTTCCTAATTTTCCTGATAAGAAACACCACTGTAACTGCTTGTACTGTTTTTTCTACTACCTCCTGTTGCAGGAGAAGCTTCGTTGGCACCAGTCTTACACATTATACACAGTTGATGGAGCTACAACATCATGTTCCCATTTCCACAGAGTACTCAAAAAATATGGTCTTGTCGCATTAACTCAGCTCGCACTGTTTCTCCACAGAATGCAGAAGGCCTTAAATATAGCGATCTCCGACTTCCGTTCGGTTTCGACTTAGATAGGAACAAAGCTACAGCAAGGAGGGCAGGGCAGAGGCTGATGAACAGGTACAGGACGCAGAGGAGCTGTCTAAAACTCCACTCTATAGTTTTACTGTAGCAGATAGGTTCGAAAAAGGTGACTCGTTTCGAGATATAAGAGTGGCACGAATATGATTCACTAATAGCTGTAATCATTAAAAGGCAACTCCATAGGATCTAACGTAGGTATATGGTTGAATGGAGAGACTTGACTCCAAGAGAGAGCGTAACACTATCAGCGAGTCTTTTGTGTGCTTGTAGAACCAAAACCGATTTTTATGCAGGTTGGCAGTAACATAACATTGCGATCGCGTTTTTAATAGCGCGGTCCTTACGTGAAATGTATGTTGCAGGTGGCAGAATCTTTCTGTAGTCAGCTCAAAATGTCCGTTCTCAATAGTGTTCCTCGAAAAGAACATCGTCTTCCCTCCAGAGATTCCCCTTTCAACTGCCTGGTGAGTGTAATCTGATGACTGAAATAAAATTACTCGACATGCAAAGTCTTCCATGACCAGTTTAATTAATTAGCCTATTAATTTGATATTAATGACGTGCCGCCTGGCAGGTGGAAGAGATGTGTAGGGTGAAATAGATGTGATTCGGGAATGAGTGTGGCAAACAGGCGTTTTTTTTTTTTTTCGTTGCAGCGATATCTTTTAACCATATTTCAATCTTCCAACTACACAGTGAGAGACGACTATCGAAATAAAATCAGATGTATTACTGAATTTATAAAGTGATATGTAATACAAACCTGATATTTAAAATTTCTCTGTGCTGTCACCTTAAGAGACTTCATATGTGGCGAGGCATTTGGCTACTTTAAGAGAGAGTTCGAATGTGAGGAGGCGTCCTGTGACAGTGATAAATCTTAGCACTCCATCATGATCCAAAAGTGAATTTAATATTCTGGTCCTGTGTTGCATGACGTAACAGATAAGAAAAGATTTTTTCTACATGATGAGAAAATAACTAGAGGAAATGGAGGCTAATCCGTACTGTTACAGGCTTTTCACCAGTAACGATACTTCATCTATGTGAAAAAGCGTGTATGCCCTGATTTCTTCCGTCTTCGAAAATGACTTGCATAAAAGAGAGGAATTTACATTTCGCGTCAGATAATCGAGGTTTATGGTCAGCGACGTCGCTGTCTCAGATTGGGTTCAAATGGTTCAAATGGCTCTGAGCACTATGGGACTTAACTTCCAAGGTCATCAGTCCCCTAGAACTTAGAACTACTTAAACCTAACTAACCTAAGGACATTACACACATCCATGCCCGAGGCAGGATTCGAACCTGCGACCGTAGCGGTCACGCGATTCCAGACTGTAGTGCCTAGAACCGCAATGCCACCCCGGCCGGCTCAGATTGGGTAAAGTTGATTTTTTAAATTGGGGGTCTATGTCGGGGTGGAATTGGTTACAACTACTATATACATCCAAGATGCATCTGCTCGTTTCATACTGCACCACGGCTGGTTGCAAAGGTGGTCACGAAGCTTTGGCGACTGGAAGTTTGCGGCTTAGTTCAGCCAGTGACAGGTACACAGAACGCGCCGACCTGTCAGATCTTGCCCACGACTGCGGGCGCTGGCAAAGTGGCCAGCGTTCTGGGTGAGTGCGACAGAAACGTACGTGAGTGTTGCGTGAGAGAAGATCCAAAATGATGGGTATTTCCACTGGACGTGTTGATAACATCCGAATTTCTACGACTCCAATCATCCCCAGATGACTTTCATGGCTGGGGTTGGTGCGCTCTGGCCTACATGTGCATCCACGACTGCGGCTGCGATCGCAGGTGTAGTTTCCACCGACGTCTGAGCGATGTGGGCCATGGGACATGTGTGCGTGGGATGCGCGAAGTTTCAGCAATCTCCGACATCTAGTCTTGGCAACTGCTTCTAAAGAGTGGATCGTAGTTTAAGTATGTCGTGTTTATTGCTTCTCAATGCATCGCATTGTGAGACATAGCTCCGTATACCGATTCTGCCTTGGAGGCGGTTAAGTGGGAGATGTGTTTCAGAGCTGGATAGTGACAGATGGTGACGCGAGACTGGACGCGCACGTAGTTTATGTATCAGCCGATAGAGGACAGTATTGGATAGGGGACTGTGATTTAGTTTCGATTGTGCCCACCAGAGTGCACTAAAGTAATAGAATGTTTTTCATAAACTGTTCTAGTATTTTCATAAAGTGTTATTATGTCTTTTTTGTGTATGTAAAATGTTATAAATGTGTTTTAGCAGTATGAATGATGTGTGAGTGTGGTTTAAGGTTAATATGAAGATAATTGTTTAACGAGTTATCTAGTGGGATGTAGTGTTGGAACATTTCGAAGAAGTATGGATGTGGACAAAGAGGATTTTTGTAGAATAGATTTGTAAAGTGAGTTTACGGTAAAGGGAAAGTTAATTCAGGTACAAGTAACAATAGTTAATAACTTTATGCATAAACAAGACTTCAGCATATTAGATAGTTACGTCGGTACAAAGTGTAGTAGTTAGGTTTACTATTTTGCGATTGGTTATTGATGATAAGCGCGGACTGACGCGGGAGAATGTTGTTTTGCTATTGGCTGTTGAGTAAACTGACCAATGGTAAAGCAATACTCTTCGCGCGCCTTTCTCTGCTGGTAGAGAAGACTTAGAGTATTCTAGAGAGGAGTCGTAGCCTAGCCATGAAACAGTTCGGACGTGTGTAATAGTAGTTCCGATGGAAATGATTAGTTACCGGATCTAGCAATGTTTCATACATCAAAAGTGTTGTATAGTGACGGCATCATTATTCCGATGGGTGTGTAGAAATTCCGGAATTTTTTAGTGAATTTTGTGACGAGGAAAGACAAATTCCGCGTGGCGTATTGAGCAGGTCGGTGGCTAAAAACTGTGACTGCATTAGGTACCGACAGACTTAATAATTGGCGAGCATTCTCAATCAAAAACAATCTGTATTTTTGTAGCTATTACGTTTTCGGGAAATGCAACACCATAAACGTGCAAACGTGAGTAAAAGGTATTGTGAGTGACTGTGTTAAGACTAGCACGGGCTTGGCAGTGTCACTTGTTCACCTAAGTTTCAAAATATATTAGGCCTAAGTAAGGACAATATTTCCAACCTTTCATTTCGTGTGAAAACTTTCTCCCGAAACGTAGATTAGTGATTTTAATTGCAGCCTGGTTCACGTCGAGGTACAGTAGGTTTCGCTCGGCTTCCATACTGATGATCTGCTGAGACAATGTTCACAGGTAGGTGTAGGTTCGTCGTAAAGGGACGGAAGGAACCGCGCCGCCGCAGTTGGACTCTGTCTTACAATGGTAATTGTGTTGTCTCTATCCTATCACACAGTAGGCCGTCCTCCTTCCGAAGGTAGTGGAGAGGCAATTTAGGAATTCTATAGTGCTACAAAAACCCAATTGCTGCGGGAAATTCCCGATTGACAACGATCTCTGACACCTAGCCATGACAGTTTATTACTACGGATTGGATGTAATGTAAGTGCGTCATGTTTAGTGCTTCTCAGTACATCACAGTCGAGTCTGTCTTGTGGGGGTATTTGTTGCTGTTGTTGTTGTTAATATCCCATCACGTGATAGACCTTTTCCTCCCTCCTTCATTGTCCTGGTGTAGTGGAGAAAACCAGTTTTACGAATTCTATAGTGGTTTAAAAAAGAAAACTCTACAACCATGAAGGTTGTAAATCACCACATACAATCGTGAAATGAAATAATAATAGGTTTGGATTATTTAATGAACTTTCTCGTCAGACACATGAGACTGTTGTTTACGCACGCAAACCACTGTGCAGTGTCGATCTTTTTTATCTTGATTAGTTTTAAACTGTGTGAAGCAAATTGCTTAAACGCTATACTAACGATTTAATTAATATTTCCCATAGCACATCTTTTGAAGCAACATTAGTGGCATCTCACATATCTTCTGCAAAGCAAATTACAGCTCTCCCTTCCTCTCTCTCTCTTTCTCTCTCTCTCTCTCTACGCAGCGATCATTTCTTAAGTGTATTCGAGGCAGCCTGCTACTAGTTTTGTGACATCATCAATTTGTGCGTGCGTGCGTGCGTGTGTGTGTGTGTGTGTGTGTGTGTTTGTGTGTGTGTGTGTGTGTGTGTGTCTGTGTGTGTGCGTGTGTGTGAGTGTGTGTGTGTATGTGTGTGTGTGTGTGTGTGTGTGTGTGTGTGTGAAATAGCTACCGCATCTGCCGTGCATTCCTTATATTACGATGCTGTGACCGGACATTAATTATTTATTAACTTCAGCAGTACTTCAGGATCGATTTCCAGTCAGGTATTTGCTTTACAAGGAAGGTGTCTCTCACATGCGCTGGTATCCAGCATGTTGGTTCACGCATGCAGAAACAGGACTGAACATTTGAGATAGCAGCCGACAGCCGACAGTGGTGTGGCGAGCCTGGTGATGCTTTCAAGTCCCTCCGGTGCACCCTGACTCCGAGCATCCTGCGTGGGTGATGAGACAGAAGAAAGTTTTTCAGTTATTTTTAAGCGATCTGTGACAGTGCAATTACGTGTTTCCTTACGTGATCGGAATGGGAAAAGCACCGCAGTTGTTTAAATATTCCAAACACCAGCTTGTATACCATAAATTGTTCAAATAAAAAGTATACCACACATTTTCTAAATTGTTTAAACAATATTCCATACACTGCAATCGGTTTTCCTCCAAATTCCTTAAATAAATAAATAAACTTTATTCCATACACCGCCTCATATCCCATAAATTGCTTAAATAAGCAATATTCAACACATTGTCTAAATTGTTTGAACAAATTTCCATGTACTGCAATCGATTTCCCATCAAGATTCTGTAAATAAATAAATTAAGTATATTTCATATATCGCCTTTTATCCCATAAATTGTTTAAATAAACCATATTCCACACAATGTCTAAATTGTTTAATCGGTATTGTATACATTGCAATCGATATGCTGCCAAATGGACACTGAACTAACTTTTCACGCCAGTTTCGGGGGGGGGGGGGGGGGTGTTTCCCAGAGGGGATGCGTTAATTAATTGATCGATTTAGTTAATTAGCCAATTAAATTGATATCAAAAGTGTGCTTGTATCAGACAGATGTGAGGGAGGAGGAGGGGGAGGAAGAGTGGTGGGGATTACTTGCACAACCTCTTAACCGAACAATATTTCAAGGAATTGTTAATAAGAAGAGCAGATTTCCCCAGGGAGCCCATAATCCTCTTAGCAGAACAATAGCTTAGGGACCTGTCAATAAAGAGAGAATAATAGGCTTGTCCCTGAAGGTATACGCACCCCTGATGTAGGCAACCCACAATGTGCGCTGGTGTCCTTTTTGCGCTACTACTGCTGTCTACCATGGTATGGTAAATGCCTGGTGGTCCTCTCCTTGTCCTATGAGCAGTACATCATATTACGTTGACATCCGCACGTCGGTGGCACCATTAGCATTGGGGCCAAGAGGATACAGTGCTCTTCTCAGATGAGTGCAGATTCAGTTTGAGGAGTGATTCTTGACGTGGGCTCATATAGTGAGAGGTGGGAACATGTAATGCAATTAGGAAAATTGTGGAACATAATCGTTTTGATGATCGGCATAATGTTGCGTGTGTGTACTGACCTGCAAATCTTTGAACACGGTACACTCATCGGTTAACGTTATTGTGACACTGTATTCCTTTCCCATGTTCGTGTTTTCGTTAGTGAATTTGGCCCTGACTTCATATTTGTAGGCAACCATGAGCGACCTCTCGAATAGCGTAGGTAGAGGAGCTCTTGGAACCAGCGGATTTTCGCAGAGTGGACTGGCCTGCCCGTTCTCCCAACTGAAACCGCATCGAACAAGTGTGTGACGCGTTGGGGAAACGTACCACAGCACATCCACGTACACCAACGACTGACCATCCAGCACCTTTTGTAATGCCCAGAGGACACTACGAATCGCGGGTGACTTCAGTGTTATTATTGTCTTGAATAAAAGTTTCATTTCTGTTCGTCTCATTGCTTATCTCTTCCAGACACCTTCTGTGTTATACTACACCAGTTCTTACTATGCATCGTCCAAGCTTCATCGAGCTATTTCACTTTCGCCCTTAAGATTTGTACACCAGAGAATAAAGATGTATGGTTGTCGGTGAACTACAAGGAAAAATTTTCTGACTTACGCAAGTACTGTTTAACGTTTATAACTGCCAAATTATTGCACCTTCTTTTTTAAATCTACACTACAGGCCATTAAAATTGCTACCCCACGAAGATCACGTGCTACAGACGAGAAATTTAACCGACAGGAGGAAGATGCTGTGATATGCAAATGATTAGCTTTTCAGAGCATTCACAGGAGGTTGGCACCGGTGGCGACACCTATAATGTGCTGACATGAGGAAAGTTTCCAACCGATTTCTCATACACAAACAGCAGTTGACCGGCGCTGCCTGGTGAAACGTTGCTGTGATGCGTCGTGTAAGGAGGAGAAATACGTACCATCACGTTTCCGACTTTGGTAAAGGTCGGATTGTACCCCATCGCGATTGCGGTTTATCGTATCGCGACATTGCTGCTGGCGTCGGTCGAGATCCAATGACTTTTAGCAGAATATGGAATCGGTGGGATCAGGAGGGTAATAGGGAACGCCGTGCTGGATCCCAACGGCCCCATATCACTTGCGGTCGAGATGACAGGCATCTTATCAGCATGGCTGTAACGGATCGTGCAGCCACGTCTCGATCCCTGAGTCAACAGATGGGGACGTTTGCAGGACAACAACCATCTGCACGAACAGTTCGACGACGTATGCAGTAGCATGGACTATCAGCTCGGAGACCATGCCTGCGGTTACCCTTGACGCTGCATCACAGACAGGAGCGCTTGAGATGGTGTTCTCAACGACGAACCTGGCTGCACGAATGGCAGAACGTCATTTTTTCGGATGAATCCAGGTTCTGTGTTTGGCGACATCGCGGTGAACGCACATTGGAAGCGTGTATTCGTCATCGCCATACAGGCGTATCACCCGGCGTAATGGAATGGGATGTCATTGGTTACACTGTAACGCTACCGCCCTGCTCTGACGTACGTTATCTCTATAAAGCCTGTACTGCAATAAGTTCACGGGCTTCACCTTATAAACAAGGATTTTAGTACATAAGTTGACCGCGTGTACCTAATAGAAGCAAGATCGGACTTATTCTCAGTCAATAACTACAGTGATTCATCAAGCAGATGTAAAGTATAATTGCTCGTTCGCATGGACAAGAAGTACACACAGTAGATGCTAACAACGATTAATAATTCGGTTGCCAGCCTACTTAGGCAATGAGTGAGTTTTTCCTTGTACAAGTGGGTGCATGTACAAGCATAGTAACACGTAGTATTGATGCGTTATATGGCAAAGTTTGGAACCAGAAAAATCCACTGAACTAAAGTTTTCTCTTTTTGTACTACTTTGGACGAGCTAAGTTTAAACAACACCACACAGCAATGATTACTACGAACTGCATTTTTGTATGTTGAACAGACTAAAATCGGGCATAGATTGCCCTAGCATCGACAATCTTGAAAGTACACACACAATGTCACTATTAATTATGGAAAAACACTAATACACTTAGGATTAATATAGAATTTAGCTTTACTGGTCAAATCTGATCAACACATTTCAAGGTTTGAAAGAATGGACAAGAGAAGGGGGGGGGGGGGGCCTGAAACTGTGATGGTCGTTATACTGAAACTATTAAGTACTGAAGGCAAATTAACACTCAAAATTATCAATCTATGGATAACTACTCTTTTGTCTTACTTCTGAGTAATTTAACTGTCATTATTTCTGTCTCAAATTAATTAAATAACATCGCTAACTCAATTTAAAAAAAAAACTCTCTTCCAATTTAGTCATGCTTTTGTTCTTTACCAACATTTGCAATAACACACAGCACTTTAGATTCCTTTATGGCATAGATTAATCTGCTGGTAATTTTCATTAACACTAACATTAAACTTTCAGTTTAGGATACTCGGATTGCACAAGACGAGGTAAGGACCCTGTCTAGGACAGTGATCAGGATCAGTAATGGCTAAGGCAATTCTGGTAAGAGTCGCGTTATTATTGAACAGTTAGAAACAGTTTCGACACTGGTCCACACAGATACACTTCTAAAGATGAAATAAATGTTTGACCTGTGCAAGTGGGTGCGGCGGTTGGCGGGCAGCGAGATAGCGAGAAGCACGGCACACATGCAAGCACGGCTAAGGCTCACACAACATCGGCACTTTCCATCTTCTTAGCGTCGTAATCTTTCCAATTTTGTGCCTCAGAATATAGCCATGCCAAGTAGTCGTCGGAATCGGTTCATCCGAGGCTCAATGGAATCCACTTTTCCTGGGTAGCCTCCTCGGTACAGTACGTGTACTTCCGACTGTTGCTCGCCTCCGACTGTTATACTGTGCCCGTTGTGCGGAACCGCGCCAGTGTGCGTTTTCCCGCCTCGCCTGCCTCCACCTTTTCCCGCTCCCCTACAGGTAGGGTATTCACCACAGGTTTTCTACTACACATATCCTAATGCATTACCTACATATGGACCAAGTGTATAAATTACAATTTTCACATCTTACAGTAGTTTTAACATTAAATACACTTTCCTTTGATTACCACATTATTTGAAATCTAACATAAATAATAATATTAATTTCAAAACTTGCTCACAGTCTCTTTAACCTAACAATACGAACCAAAAAAAAATTCAAAACATTATTTACATTAATTTATCTAAATTCATAAAGAAAAAAATTATTATATGTACAGTTGTCGTTATACATGCCCCTGTTTCCAGAAAATTTTCTTAAGTCCAAATTTTATGGGAACACTAAATCTTACAATGATACAGTGGTTCTGAATCTTTACTTAAATGTCCAAACAAGATTTACACTACATATTTCCTTTTACTCACTGTATATAGGTTTACACTTTTTTAACACATCAAGAATAATTACTTGTCATTTACTCAAGTGCCTTTTGCACAGTCCAACTTCCCATCATAACATCACTACAATAGCAATTCAATCATTTTGTCTAAATTTCTCAAAGAAATGATTTAAAAGTCTGGAATACAAACATTTAACTACAAAAACAATTGCATATTTTGTATACCCTATAAGATAATTTGTCGCTGCTTGCTTTGAATAATAGTCCATTTTCTTACTTAATAAACAAAACACACACACATATATTCAGAAAATTAACTATACATATTTGCTGCCTATCATGCGGATTTGGGCAGTCCTTTTTACTTCATATTGTCACATCTCCTGGATCACATTTACAATTTTCCATCGATTATTTATCTGCCCTCATTGGTATTTGGCAGTCCTTCAGATTATGGTTCATACACTGCCCATTTTCATTTTTGACAGTCCCATCTTTTATCTGGCTGATAGCATTTATCCTTTCTTTTCAGTCCTTTTCTCCATGCATTTTTACAGTTACAGTACAATTGGTAATCTGAAACTCACATAACTACATTAGCACACTTTCAAGGGTATACAGACATTTACAAAGATTAGATATATTTAGAATAACTTGGGTCAGCATAAGATACAGCACATTTACTCGTTCCTAGGAACATACAGTTTCAGGTCTACAATATTTCTTACACCTAAAGGTCTTTTGGATTTTGGGTAGATCAGGTAGTAAGCATTGTCATGTGGAATATTCTGTATTATATATGGTCCATTATAAATATATTTAAATTTTGAAATTTCATGGTTTAGTTCACTAGACTTTTCGTGGTTTTTAAAAGAACATAATCCCCAATTTTAAATTTTGAAACTTTTAAATTTTTATTGTGTCTTTTTGATCTAGATTCAGCTTTTTGCTTTGCCCTTTTTATCACCAATTCTTTCTTTTGATCCAATCCCAAACTTGTACAAGGTGGAAACTCTAGTTTTTCTTCAATTAAACTTTTACTACTTCTGCCTAACAAAATTTCTTCCAGTGGAAATCCTGTAGTTTCATGATGTAATGTGTTCATGACATTCTCAAAATTCGATATAAACCTGCCCCAGGCTCTAAATTATGCCCCTTCCTCTTTTTTCCGCAACGCACCTTGGTCGACTGTGACATCGTCCCAAGATACGTTCCTGACTTGTGAACCAATTATATCTGGCGGCTTTTTCGGTTTCTGGAGTTCAAAGTCTTTGCTTACTTGAACTCTTTGCAAAATAAACACTGAGTCGTCCGGTGGCTCTTTCTTTCTTTGTTCGGTCTCAACATCTGGATTTTGTTTTGATACGCCGTCATCGTTAGGTACAATATCGCAATTAACTGCATCCCCTTTATTTTCACTGATTTTCTCATACCCTCTTTCAGTAAAAGTATATTCATTTTCCTCTACACCTGAAAGTTCATCTTCACTAGAGTCATCACTACTCTCTTCCTCAACATCAGATTCACTTAAGTACGCTACTTTTGCATAATAGGGAGAGTTAGAATATTCAATTTTGTCTGTATTTGCGTACCTTTCATCATCTGAACTATCGTCGGAATCCGACCATTCCGGATCGCTTTCAGGTTCTAACATAAAAGCTTTTCTGAGACAGGCACTAAGTTCTTCCTCTGTATTATCGTCAGGCTTGGATTTTAATTCAATCTCCTCTTTTGGCAACACGGTCTCATCCTCAGCTTTATTCACATCTACTGTGACTTCATACTCGGTGTAATTCTCGTGGACTTTAATTACTTTCAGGTAATCATCTGCCCCTTCTCCACGGTGCCTCTCGGTAGCAGCTTGTACTATTGGCGGACTGTTAGCAGAAGTTATTTCTTCGTCACTGCTGAGGATTTCATCCTCCAAATCCTTCCTATCATTAACCTTCCTCCTATCGGCAGCACGCGCACTTTGCGCGGCGCTATTTATTTTCCCCTCTTCAAATTTGGGCCACGTCACTTTATGAACGTCCCTACTATCTCTCTTTCCACCAACTAATTTCTCCGCCTCATACTCCCTTTTAAAATCCTCCCACTCACATTGCTTTAGGCCCTTGTACAGATCGTCGATCTGCACACGCCAATCAGTTACTTCTGCTAATTCATCCTCGCCTTTTATCTCATTGCAAACACTGCTAACCGCACCTCTCTGTGTATTCACAGTTTCATTTATTGTTTCCTTTGCCACGGAATTCTCACTCGTAAATTTTTCCTTAGCTCTGACGGCTATGTTCGTATCTACTGCTGCCGTATTGCTAGCGGCTTCTTTCCGAACAGATGTTCTGCTAGGCTGGGCCGTTGCCCTCTGATGCTCCACTCGCCTGTTAACATGTAGCGCTCTGTGCGGCTGAGATGATTCATTCTGGCTCGCACCTGACGCTTGTTTCGCCACAACACGTCGCGGCGTTCCATGTCCGACCCTAGCCTGTCTCATTACATTACGGTCGGTCCGATATCTTTTCTTAAATCGGGGCTGGTATGTATTGTCCGCTTCCGTTTGGCCCGCAACGTTAGCGGAAATTAGTTTCCCGCGTCGTTATTACTTTGCGCGGTATACCCTCTACCGCGACCTGGATTATCTCCTCTGCCTCTTCCTCTCTGTATTATATTGACGCGAAATCCATCGCCGTCATTTCGTTCGTCATTGCGTCGGTTATTACTGTTACCAAAATTTTGATAATTGGCACGACTTTCGCGCCAATGGTCTTCATCTTCGACCCTTTCTAGAAATACTTGGAAGCTACGATGATTGCTTCCTACATACCTCTTTGAATCCTCCGGAAGCTTTTTATATAGCTCCCAGATAATTTCCGAATCTGATCTTCTACCTCTTAAGTGTGTCAATTTTCGGTACCAATACTCACAGAAATCTTTCAAAGAATTTCTGCCCCGGTTATCATGCTGTTTGGCCATGATAAACTCGCGCCATAAATGGTCCTGCTTTTGTTCAGACCAATATTCTTCCGTAAATCTCTGCCTAAATTCTTCGAACGTCATTCGTTGGGTATTTAAATTTATCCCCCAGCGCTTAGCGTCACCTGCTAAGGCGCTAATTACTACATTTATCTTTTCCTGATCAGACAAGTGCTCAGGAAATACTCTCTCGCAATTTTTAATAAAATCTAACGGATGCCACCCGTTATGTTTCTTGGCTGGATCGAAGCGTTCCTCGCCTTCTAACAGCTTCGTAATTGGAGTGCCATTACAGACAACACCAGGCCTATCTTTAATTTTGCTCTCCAGATCGAAAATTCTGCCTTGAATTTTCGTAGTATTTTGTTCACAATTTTGAACACATCTGGTTACTTTTTTACTTAAATCCTTTTCAGTGTCTAAAACTACCTTTTTCAATTGTGATATCCCGTGTTGACATTCGTTTACGATCTCAGTTTTGAGACCGAAAACTTTTTCGTCTACCTTAGTTTCAACCAAAGGTTCTACTTTCTCTTGGATGTTGAGAATTTCAACATCGAATCTACTATTAATGTTTCCAATTTCCTCCTGCATAGTATCCATATTTTTGTTAATGGTATCAATTTCAAGTTTCAGTGTATTTACCACAGAACTTAAATTACCCACTTTTTGTTCTACCTGTTCTATTTATTTACTAATTTTAATTCCCTGTCCTTCAACCTGTGCTTTAATTTGATCCACCTGTGTTTTGAGTTGCTCGTCAACGTGCGTTTTAAGCTGATTAACCTGATTGCCGACTTGTTTTTGAAGTTGCTCATTCTGTGTTTTGAGCTGCTCGTCAACGTGCGTTTTAAGCTGCTCATTCTGTCCTGCAATTTGTTTGGTTAATTGTTCAAATAAGTCGTTAATACTTAAAATTTTTATACTGTTTTGTTCTACAGGATCGATGTGTTCCGATTCTACTTCAGAAGTTTCTTTCGGTTCTTTCTTTATCTGTGGTGAATCAAACATGTCAGTGGATTCGTTTACGTACCCACTATCATCTACAAAATCACCCTCTACTTCCTGTTTTATTCCTTGCTGTGTCCGAGGTGATCTCAACCTTTCAATCTGTTCATTGACATGTTCGTGGTATTGTATGTACGCCAACTGTCTTTCGCTAACGCCATCTGTTATCTGGCCGCGTAAACTCCGGCTACTGCCAGCCGCATTCTCCATTTCGCTTGGCGCACCTACCCCGTCTACGTTCCTGTCCATACTGAATGTACGCTACACCACACTACCGTACTTGACTCACACTGTAGTTTCTTTTACTGACTTTTATTGCTATTCGTGCCACTGAACATCCACTGTTCAATCTTTACGTTAATTTGTAACTGACAACAACTGGATGTCCTGTCACCGGGAAGCCACTTGTAACGCTACCGCCCTGCTCGGACGTACGTTATCTCTATAAAGCCTGTACTGCAATAAGTTCACGGGCTTCACCTTATAAACAAGGATTTTAGCACATAAGTTGACCGCGTGTACCTAATAGAAGCAAGATCGGACTTATTCTCAGTCAATAACTACAGTGATTCATCAAGCAGATGTAAAGTATAATTGCTCGTTCGCATGGACAAGAAGTACACACAGTAGATGCTAACAACGATTAATAATTCGGTCGCCAGCCTACTTAGGCAATGAGTGAGTTTTTCCTTGTACAAGTGGGTGCATGTACAAGCATAGTAACACGTAGTATTGATGCGTTATATGGCAAAGTTTGGAACCAGAAAAATCCACTGAACTAAAGTTTTCTCTTTTTGTACTACTTTGGACGAGCTAAGTTTACACAACACCACACAGCAATGATTACTACGAACTGCATTTTTGTATGTTGAACAGACTAAAATCGGGCATAGATTGCCCTAGCATCGACAATCTTGAAAGTACACACACAATGTCACTATTAATTATGGAAAAACACTAATACACTTAGGATTAATATAGAATTTAGCTTTACTGGTCAAATCTGATCAACACATTTCAAGGTTTGAAAGAATGGACAAGAGAAGGGGGGGGGGGGCCTGAAACTGTGATGGTCGTTATACTGAAACTATTAAGTACTGAAGGCAAATTAACACTCAAAATTATCAATCTATGGATAACTACTCTTTTGTCTTACTTCTGAGTAATTTAACTGTCATTATTTCTGTCTCAAATTAATTAAATAACATCGCTAACTCAATTAAAAAAAAAAACTCTCTTCCAATTTAGTCATGCTTTTGTTCTTTACCAACATTTGCAATAACACACAGCACTTTAGATTCCTTTATGGCATAGATTAATCTGCTGGTAATTTTCATTAACACTAACATTAAACTTTCAGTTTAGGATACTCGGATTGCACAAGACGAGGTAAGGACCCTGTCTAGGACAGTGATCAGGATCAGTAATGGCTAAGGCAATTCTGGTAAGAGTCGCGTTATTATTGAACAGTTAGAAACAGTTTCGACACTGGTCCACACAGATACACTTCTAAAGATGAAATAAATGTTTGACCTGTGCAAGTGGGTGCGGCGGTTGGCGGGCAGCGAGATAGCGAGAAGCACGGCACACATGCAAGCACGGCTAAGGCTCACACAACATCGGCACTTTCCATCTTCTTAGCGTCGTAATCTTTCCAACTTTGTGCCTCAGAATATAGCCATGCCAAGTAGCCGTCGGAATCGGTTCATCCGAGGCTCAATGGAATCCACTTTTCCTGGGTAGCCTCCTCGGTACAGTACGTGTACTTCCGACTGTTGCTCGCCTCCGACTGTTATACTGTGCCCGTTGTGCGGAACCGCGCCAGTGTGCGTTTTCCCGGATCGCCTGCCTCCACCTTTTCCCGCTCCCCTACAGGTAGGGTATTCACCACAGGTTTTCTACTACACATATCCTAATGCATTACATACGTATGGACCAAGTGTATAAATTACAATTTTCACATCTTACAGTAGTTTTAATATTAAATACACTTTCCTTTGATTACCACATTATTTGAAATCCAACATAAATAATAATATTAATTTCAAAACTTGCTCACAGTCTCTTTAACCTAACAATACGAACCAAAAAAACGTTCAAAACATTATTTACATTAATTTATCTAAATTCATAAAGAATAAAATTATTGTATGTACAGTTGTAGTTACAACACGTCTCGGTCACCTCTTGTTCAAATTGACGACACTTTGAACAGTGGACGTTACATTTCAGATGTGTTACGACCCGTGGCTCTACCCTTTATTCGATCCCTGCGAAACCCTACATTTCAGCAGGATAATGCACGACCGCATGTTGCAGGTCCTGTACGGGCCTTTCTGGATGCAGAAAATGTTCGACTTCTGTCCTGGCCAGCACATTCTCCAGATCTCTCACCAACTGAAAACGTCTGGTCAATTGTGGCCGAGCAACTGGCTCGTCACAATACGCCAGTCACTACTCTTGATGAACTGTGGTATCATGTTGAAGCTGCATGGGTAGCTGTACCTGTACACGCCATCCAAGCTCTGTTTGACTCAATGCCCAGGCGTATCAAAGCCGTTAGTACGGCCAGAGGAAGTTGTTCTGGGTACTGATTTCTCAGGATCTATGCACCCAAATTGCGTGAAAATGTAATCACATGTCAGTTCTAGTATAACATATTTGTCCAATGAATACCCGTTTATCATCTGCATTTCTTCTTGGTGTAGCAGTTTTAATGGCCAGTAGTGTAAATAAAAATCTAAATATATACTTTTTCTGTGGTGTTAGAAAACGCTTTCAAGGATAACTTCAATGACATTACATGTGTGGAACTTGATCAAATAGTAACACACTAACAACGCCGCAAAGCACTGTCTGTCCCACGGTCAGAAGGGAAGGTTCCCCAAAACATCTTTTCTGTTGTACGAAATGTAACCACTCACTTAACTCAGGTACGATTCGTGTTTTTATTATTGTCAATGTCACATCAAGTAATACAACAGTTGTAGTCTGTAAAAGATAAATATATTCGTAGACACCATCCTGACAACTGTAACAGAGTTTGAAATTGATTGCCACGAAATTGATGACAGCACGAAATGTTGAAAGGAGTAAATTCGTTGGAATATAATCTTCACAGAACACATCTTTGGCTGATCCCACTCGCACACTCAACCTTCTTCGAAGTGACATGTGAACTCTGAGTGTTACCTCTGCTAAAATGTTAGTTACACTTCCCTATTAAGTTGTACTTTTTCGTTGAGGCGTTTCATTCTTCACGTTTACAGTTTCTTGAATTCTATTGCAATGTTTTCAAGCACAGATCGTTATACCATTCGATATACAACTGCACTCGTTGTCAAAGGCAATATTCACCTTCAACGAAAAGCATATCCTGCTTTTCAGCTGTCGTATACATTATGAATGCCTGAGTAACTTCATGAGCGAATTGTCTGTTCACTACAACAGTGGAGTACAGACTGAAGGCCTTCAAGTGCACATGTGACACACTAGCCGTCACTGAGTTACGTGTTCGCTAATTTTTGGTATACTAGAGTAGACTTCTGTCTTCTCCTGACGTCAGCACAATGGTTTGTGGCGCTGTTATCTTGTTACTTTTTGATCAGATTCCAAACCTGTTAGGTCGCCTAAGTCCTCTGTCCAGTGCCAAAGAAAAACAGATAGTTCCACTAAAAAACAAATGGTATCTCCATTCGGCAACTACAAACGCTACGAATTATTGGCGTAAGTCAGAAAATTGGCCATATTGTCCGTTGTAACGTTGCGGAAGCCACATTTAGATATGTTTACCCGGTCTGTATGTGTTTCGGGTGAGCTGTCTTAGCTACCTCGCCCGGTATTAGCTCTGTGGTGAAGTAGCCGGAACAGTTGCTTAATTATTGCTAAGACTTAGGCATGAATGTTGCGTCTAGCCGCTGCCTCAAATACACTGCCATGTAATCAAGAATATTACCGTGCATGGAAGACACACCTACAGAGGATTTCTAATTCACAGAAAGCTCAGTATGATTATACAACGCATTCCCAGTAGTATATTATCAGCAGCAAACCGACTCGGATTTCAGCTAAGTAATTCTCTCCAGTAAATGATTCACTGAATAATCATGTCACGTATTGTAGAACAGAGCACTCATACATTTGCGGTGTAAACACTGAGTCATAGTATAACTTACCTGCCTGCAACTCTGTCCAAGTCCCCAGAAACATCTTCAACTGACGAAAAGGCGGCCGCTGTGGACGAGCCGTTCTAGACGCTTCAGTTCGGAACCGCGCTGCTGCTACGGCCGCAGGTTCGAATCCTGCCTCGGGCGTGGATGTGTATGATGTTCTTAGGTTAGTTAGTTTTAAGTAGTTCCAAATCTAGGGGACTGATGGCCTCAGATGTTAAGTCCCATAGTGCTTAGAGCCATTTGAACCATTTGAATTTGAACTGACGAAAAGCATATAGCAAGCTCTGATATTGGAGGCTAATACTGCGAGTCTAGTTTCATCTCTAGGCGAAATGGAACATAGTACATTCTGTGCTACAGCCTACAACAAACTCCTGAGCTAAGGGCTCCGAACAGTGTTTTTCCATTAAATTAAATGCTTATAATTGTCTTTAACATCACTGTCATTTTGCTGTTAATGTATTGTGTCTTCAGTGATTCAGTAACTGGAGTAAATAGCACGTATTGATACTTGTAACTACACACTTATATGCCCTCATTTAAGTTTCTTAAATTATTTACAAGGGCACTTGCAATAACTCATTTAAAGGACTATGTCACTATATTAAAAATTTAAATAAACTTAAGAATTTTAATGAAGAATTAATTAATGTTACCGTACTTATTTCATATACGTTTACAGGGTTACTCTGCAATTCACAGCCGGCCGAAGTGGCCGTGCGGTTAAAGGCGCTGCGGTCTGGAACCGCAAGACCGCTACGGTCGCAGGTTCGAATCCTGCCTCGGGCATGGATGTTTGTGATGTCCTTAGGTTAGTTAGGTTTAAGTAGTTCTAAGTTCTAGGGGACTAATGACCTCAGCAGTTGAGTCCCATAGTGCTCAGAGCCATTTGAACCATTTTTTTTTTTTTTTTTGCAATTCACAATTAAGTGTCGGGTAGAAGGTTCACCGAACTGCCTTCAAGCTGTTTTCTTCCCGTTCCATTCTCGAACTGCGCACGGGAAATATGAGCACTTCAGTCTTTCTGTGCGAGCTCTGATTTCTCTTATTTTATCATAATGATCATTTTCCCTATTAGGGTGGGGGCCAACAGAACATTTTCTCAATCGGGTGAGAAGTTGCTGATTGAAATTTCACGATAATATCCTGCCGCAATGAAAAACGCCTTTGTTTTAATGACAGCAATCCCAATTCACGCATCATGTCCGTGGCACATTCTCCCCTGTTTCACGATAATATGAAACGAGCTGTCCTTATTTGAACTTTTTCAATATCCTCCACATCTGAGCACTACTCATTCCACTTGCATTTCCAGTCAGTGCCTTGTTTATCTCAGACTTTCGGCAAATCGAATAAAATTTTGGTATCTAATCCTAAATTGTCTGTTAGCGTACTATGGTCTGAAGAAGATCTTTGATGAGCACATAGGAAATTTGCAGAGCTGTTATCTTTCCTCAGATGAAAGTCGATTGACTTCTCCTTAATAACGGAGTAGGCTATTATAAATTTGTAAAATAACTACGTAACAGATATAACAAAAGCAACAACACATCAGAGACAAATAGAGTAGCTTAACTAAACAAACACTGAGCTTTTTCCTCGTTTCACGAATTTTATTAATGTTACTGCACAGCCTAGGTTTCGGGCTATAAGCACATTTTAAAATACAAAATGGGCTTATAACCCAAAAATTAGGTTGTGCAGTAACAATAATAAAATTTGTTAAACAAGGCAAAAGAGCAGCGTTTGTTTAGTTAATTTATATTGTTTCACCAAGAATCCACAGTTGATTGAATTAAAATAAGTATAGTAGCATCAGCAAAACCACAAACGACTTCAGCACTTGCAACTTTTTGCACCAGCCAACGAAAAATAATTTTGATTACTTTACCTTAGTTAACAGCATAACTGATGTTTTTTGAAACACATGAATCATCTTTCTCAGGTTATAAGCTCCTGTTGATTCGGTGTCTGCGAATTAAATTTCGGTTTACAAAACAGAATAATTCAGAGAAAAGAACAACATCACTAAATTAGTCAGTGATTCTACGATGAGGTATCAAAGGAACATACAGAAACTTCTAAAAACCATTAAAAGTTACCACCATAAAATTCAAGCAAATATATGACGCAAAAGAATCCAAAACGCCAAACCTACACGGTCTAAAAAAAAAAAAGTGCAGAAACACAACTATCTGGATAGATCCTTAACAACTAGCGAGACATTCATATAGATTACAACAGAAAATACACACTTTCACAAACAATACGAAACTACAAAATGCCAACGATCTGATAGAAAAGACAAAAGACATAAATATATCACCTAAAGCAAATGTAGTATTTTTCACATTATAGCCACGTTCACAAATTTGCTAGTAGGAGAAACAATCAGTATTAATAACAGACAACTGCTGGAACAAGGGAACACAACAAATGCACTTGTCGATGGAACTGAAGCCTTCTTTAAGATTACAACAGAGCAACTTCACTTTCAACAAGGAGTCATTTTTTCTAAAACAAGGTCTACCAGAGGGTTCACACATCAGAGCTCTACTTGCAAACGTATTTCTGAACCACACTTGAAACAAAATATCCAGTGAAATAATACGTCCAAAACAATACAAGGTTATATACTGGTATCGCTATGGGGAAAACATTTCTTTGGAAGATGATACACACACAGATAAAACAACTACAAAGTGGCAAACACCGTTCACCCTAAAATAAAATTCACCATTGTGACAGAAGTAGACATGAAACTTAATTTCCTAGACATCGCCATACACATAATTACCAAAAAACATAATTTTGGAATATTCAGGAAAGCCACAGCCACAAGTACAACAATTCCAATCATCCACAGAAGACACACAAACTTTCAAGTTTCCAACACATGCTACACAGGGTTAATAGAAAACTGGACTAACTCAGCTACACACGGGAGTCAAACACAATGCGCCAGATAGCCAGAGAGAATGGGTACAACACACAAACAACTAAAACTGAACAACAAAATTAAAAAGCAAATTAGAAAAGAACAGACGATTAATCAATTACCAGGGCACAGGACAAATACATGTAACCAGAAACACCTTAAGCTGACGGAGCACGGACCGTGCCCTCGCAGGCTGAGCGTTCAGAGTGCCGAGTTTCTGACATCAAAATGTGGAAAACGCACGTTGAGGCGTCATCCAAACATGCAGAGCAATATTTAGCATGTCAGATATTCTAAACGTTAGCTTGAACGTAGACCAGGGACATGACACCATTTCTCATCACTACAGAGTTTCGAGGCACCATGTTGGCATTCAGTTGACGCCCGTACGTATATATGCCGTTTCTAAGTACCAGCAAGTTGAGGACCTCCCTAAAACCCGTTGTTATTTATAAGATTTGTTTGAAAAAATCACTGGAGTTAAAACAATTATTATAACTTGGGTATCATGAAAGTATGCCATTTCAAGGCAACAATCCATTGAGGCTCCATCAAAAATTCGTTGTTCTTGGTACACGTTGTTATGAATAAACGTCAGTTAACAACATATCTATGATTAAAACTTTCAGCAGATGGTAAAATGTAAAGTATGATGGTGGTTCATTTATGGTCGGTGTTATTTGGATGTCGGTTTTCTTGTATGAGATGATATGCAAAAGTGGAGAGTCTGCTGTCCCTTTTTAAGTATTTGAGATGATCAGAACATATAGTTTTTAAATCTATGCATGTTTTGCCTATGTCGACAGAATGGCATGAACTACAAGTGAACCGATAGAGTCCAGCTCTGGAAAAATCGCCTGTGGAGATGTTCTTAATGTTTAGATTTTTCTGTACTGTGTTGTTGGTGTGGAATTTTATTTGTTACCTTTGTTTCTTCAGAAAGTTCCCGACCGTTGTGTTCTTTGTAAAGCCGTCGGCACTCAGAACGTGCTTTTGAACGTCAACGTTTCGCGTGCCGAGTTGAATGTGCTGCTGAACGCTCATAAATGATGCGACTTGTACACACGGTACGTGTTCCTCACCGCGATATACATGATAGCTGCGCCCTCCAGCAGCAACTGTCGGATGTATATGGCTCCAAAATCACACAGTTTACGAAATGGACGGACGTAAAATTCCTACGTCACCTCTATTAAAACGGAGTTTTCACCCCTTGTCCAAACGCTAGTCATGTTTTTCTGCCTGTAGCATACATAAAGAAAAACTTCAGTAACTATAAACATATTATAAAGCGAAAAGAAAGTACCATAACCAGTCAGTAAGGACATTGGCTTATAAAAGTGCCATTTCAAATAGTGCGATACAAATTTACAATATCTCTTCACGTAAGATAAAAATTATTTCATCATTCTCACTACTTACAAGGGAACCTCCCCATCGCACCCCCGTCAGATTTAGTTATAAGTTGGCACAGCGGATAGGCCTTGAAAAACTGAACACAGATCAATTGAGAAAATAGGAAGAAGTTGTGTGGAACTGTGAAAAAATAAGCAAAATATACAAACTGAGTAGTTCATGACAAGATATGCAACATTAAGGAGACTGGGAGCTGAAGAGCGTTGTGGTCTCGTGGTAACGTGAGCAGCTGCGGAATGAAAAGTCCTTGGTTCAAATCTTCCATCGAGTGAAAACTTTAATCTTTTATTATCAGTTTATGTGACAAAGTCTTATGTTTTCATCACTTTTTTGGGAGTGATTATCACATCCACAAGAAAACCTAAATCGGGCAAGGTAGAAGAATCTTTTTACCCATTCGCCAAGTGTACAAGTTAGGTGGGTCGACAACATATTCCTGTCATGTGACGCACATGCCGTCACCAGTGTCGTATAGAATATATCAGACGTATTTTCCTGTGGAGGAATCGGTTGACGTATGACCTTGCGATCAAATGTTTTCGGTTCCCATTGGAGAGGCACGTCCTTTCGTCTACTAATCGCACGGTTTTGCGGTGCGGTCGCAAAACACAGACATTAAACTTATTACAGTGAACAGAGACGTCAATGAACGAACGGACAGATAATAACTATGCAAAATAAAGTAAAATTTTCACTCGAGGGAAGACTTGAACCAAGGACTTCTTGTCCTGGAGCTGCTCACGCTACCACGGGACCACGGCGCTCCTGAGCTCAGATTGTCATAATGTTGCCTATGTGGCCCATAGAATACTCAGTTTGTATATTTTGCTTATTTTTTCACAGTTCCACACAACTACTTCCTGTTTTCTCAACTGATCTGTGTTCAGTTTATCAAGGCCTATCCACTGTGCCAACTTATAACTAAATCTGAGGGGGGTGCGATGGGGAGGTTCCCTTGTTAGTAGAACCCTGAGGTCATTCCTACCTGATCACCGTTCATATTCAGTAGCAGAATCCTACAGCATGGGAAATACGAAACTTGGAACAAGAAAGAGCAAAATATCTTAGTGCAAGTAGTGCATGCTGTCATGAAAATGTTCCGGAAATGCATCGTTGCCACGGTAGATGGAGCTGACGAATGAAAGTCCTCTGACAACTGCCGTGTGTTACCTGTGTGTTGTAGGCTGCGTGATTAACACAGCGTACTGTAAGCAGCAGAATGGTCCGGTATTCATGTAGGAAACAAGCTGAGAGGGTGTTTGTGTACGGCCAAGCAGATGGAAACGGTAGAGAGGCAGTACCTGGTCCTCCAAACATGGAGCACGCAGTGTCCGCCACCTCCCTGCACGTTCCTTTGTCTCAAAGAACCTACGATCACACAAACGCCCAAAACGTGCTTCTGATGTGGTTTGTGTCTGTGAGGTACTTGTTTTGTTACTGCCGTGGTGCCTCTCGACCGTTTCCATCTGCTTGGTTGCACCCAAACACCATCTCGGCTTGTTCCCGACACGAATACCGGACCATTCTGCTGCTTACAATACGCTGAGTGAATCACACAGCCTGCAATATACAGGGTGTTACAAAAAGGTACGGCCAAACTTCCAGGAAACATTCCTCACACACAAAGAAAGAAAATATGTTATGTGGACATGTGTCCGGAAACGCTTACTTTCCATGTTAGAGCTCATTTTATTACTTCTCTTCAAATCACATTAATCATGGAATGGAAACAGCAACAGAACGTACCAGCGTGACTTCAAACACTTTGTTACAGGAAATGTTCAAAATGTCCTCCGTCAGCGAGGATACATGCATCCACCCTCCGTCGCATGGAATCCCTGATGCGCTGATGCAGCCCTGGAGAATGGCGTATTGTATCACAGCCGTCCACAATACGAGCACGAAGAGTCCCTACATTTGGTTGGCTCTGAGCACCACGGGACTTAACTACTGAGGTCATCAGTCCCCTAGAACTTAGGACTACTTAAACCTAACCAACCTAAGGACACCACACACATCCATGCCCGAGGCAGGATTCGAACCTGCGACCGTAACGGTCACGCGGTTCCAAACTGACGCGCTTAGAACCGCACGGCCTCACCGGCCGGCCCTACATTTGGTACCAGGGTTGCGTAGACAACAGCTTTCAAATGCCCCCATAAATGAAAGTCAAGAGGGTTGAGGTCAGGAGAGCGTGGAGGCCATGGAATTGATCCGCCTCTACCAATCCATCAGTCACAGAATCCGTTGTTGAGAAGCGTACGAACACTTCGACTGAAATGTGCAGGAGCTCCATCGTGCATTAACAACATGTTGTATCGTACTTGTAAAGGCACATGTTCTAGCAGCACAGGTAGAGTATCCCGTATGAAATCATGATAACGTGCTCCATTGAGCGTAGGTGGAAGAACATGGGGCCCAATCAAGACATCACCAACAATGCCTGCCCAAACGTTCACAGAAAATCAGTGTTGATGACGTGACTGCACAATTGCGTGTGGATTCTCGTCAGCCCACACATGTTGATTGTGAAAATTTACAATTTGATCACATTGGAATGAAGCCTCATCCGTGAAGAGAACATTTGCACTGAAATGATTGACACATTGTTGGATGAACCATTCGCAGAAGTGTACCCGTGGAGGCCAATCAGCTGCTGATAGTGCCATCACACACTGTACATGGTACGGAAACAACTGGTTCTCCCGTAGCACTCTCCATACAGTGACGTGGTCAACGTTACCTTGTACAGCAGCAACTTCTCTGACGCTGACATTAGGGTTATCGTCAACTGCACGAAGAATTGCCTCGTCCATTGCAGGTGTCCTCGTCGTTCTAGGTCTTCCCCAGTCGCGAGTCATAGGCTGGAATGTTCCGTGCTCCCTAAGATGCCGATCAATTGATTCGAACGTATTCCTGTCGGGACACCTTCGTTCTGGAAATCTGTCTCGATACACACGTACCACCGATCGAGGTGGTGCAGTGGTTAGCACACTGGACTCGCATTCGGGAGGACGACGGTTCAATCCCGTCTAAGGCCATCCTGATTTAGGTTTTCCGTGATTTCCCTAAATCTTTTCAGGCAAATGCCGGGATGGTTCCTTTGAAAGGGCACGGCCGATTTCCTTCCCAATCCTTCCCTAACCCGAGCTTGCGCTCCGTCTCTAATGACCTCGTTGTCGACGGGACGTTAAACACTAACCACCACCACCACTACAAACGTACCGCGCCACGGGTATTGCCCCGTGCTAATCCATACATAAAATGGGCACCTGCCAACTCCGCATTTATAAACATTGCGCTGACTGCAAAACCACGTTCGTGATGAACACTAACCTGTTGATGCTACGTACTGATGTGCTTGATGCTAGTACTGTAGAGCAATGAGTCGCATGTCAACGCAAGCACCGAAGTCAACATTACCTTCCCTCAATTGGGCCAACTGGCGGTGAATCGAGGACGTACAGTACATACTGACGAAACTAAAATGAGCTCTAACATGGAAATTAAGCGTTTCCGGACACATGTCCACATGACATCTTTTCTTTATTTGTGTGTGAGGAATGTTTCCTGTAAGTTTGGCCGTACCTTTTTGTAACACTCTGTAGAAGGAAGACACGGCACGTGGTAAGAGAAACCTCCATTCGGCAGCTCCGTCTACTGTGGCAACGATGCATTTCCGGACACTTGTTCATAGGACCCTTTTTCCTCGATTACCAGTTATAAATCCGTCCCTGCGGCTTGTAGGTTTTATTAATTTTCACCCTGTATTTACATAACATCGACTATTATGGAACAAAATTCTATTCTAAACAGAAGAAAATCGGTGAATACGTGAGCGGCGACAAAAATGTAGCGACTGTCTACGATTATGGAGACGTAAATGTTGGTTCAAATACAGTTTTGCGTAAAATGCGTGGGATGTAAAAAAACATGGGAGTGAAATATAAGAAAAGATGTGGAATATAGTGCACACAATACTAATTGAAAGAGAAATCCACCAAAGATGCACGACTGAAAGGAAAGTATGACATACACAATCACTACTCACAGAATTAAAAAAAAAAAAAAAAAAAAAAGTAGATTTCCTCATGACTACTTTGCAGGTGATATGCTGTCCAAACGATAAAATAGCACGAAGAAAGCCAACTTGTAAAAATTTATTTTCATAAGCAATGTAATTCCAGGTGAACAGTCGAAACAAGTTAAACAAGTTTTAGGCCTAAAACAGAAAAAACATGAAGTTTGTATGATTTTTACAGAAATAAATGGAAATATGCAGAGGATGAAACACGCGTGTCGAATCATGTCTGCGTAGACATTGTGTTTGCATAAGGCGAAAAGAAAATTAAAAAGCTTCTTTATTAGACGTGAATTGTATGCCCATTGAACGATATTGCCCTCCTGCCTTCGCCTTAAAGTATTTGATACAGATTTTGTTTGCTGAATTGCTGGACGTTCGTCCTGGTGGAGAGACCGACGCTACTCTCCCATCATATCGGTATTTTCACAGCCCTGATACCATAATTCAGTTTCTTTGATGTATTGATGAAAACACTGATCTGGTCCCTCAGTAACATCAGCGTTGAGGAGGGTGGCTGTATAGAATCACATGAAATCAGTGGAAGGAATCGCTGTTGAATTTCAAAGTCCATCTAGCAAAATGGCTACGCGTATGGAGTTAGATGAATTGTGTAAAACGGTCTAGCAGCTCTGTACAAGGTACACATGTCTGTACTCAATGATAAGTGACGCTATAGGCGGCTTAATTAGCGATGTCACTAGACATTAGATGACAGGCAACGATTGATTTGGAGTAATGACGTACGCTATACCCTGTCACTGTCCGATGGAATGGATCAGGTTTGGCGAAAGCGTGGAGATCGTTGCTTACGGGCAACAGTGGAGTACAGAGGAGGTTGGGTTATGGTATGCGGGTGTTTCTCATGGTTAGGTGTGATCCCCTTATTGGTCTTAAGGAAACGCTAAATGCGGAAGGATATGAACACATTTACAGCCTTGTGTACTGTGTACAGTAGACGAACAGTTCGGAGACGACGATTGTTTTGTACCAGCATGACAATGCACCCCGTCGTAAAACAACTTCTGTGAGGCAATGATTTGCTGACAGTGACATTCCTGAAAAGGATTTGTCTGCCCGGAGTCCCAAAGTAAACCCAGTGAAATACGTTTGGGGTGTGTTAGGAGGTCGACTTTGCTCGATACCCCATCGTCCTACATTACTATCTTCTCTGATTTCGGCTCTTGAGGAAGAACTGGGTGCCATTCCTGTGTAGACATCCAGACATCTCACTGAAAATGTCCCCACCAGAGTCCAGGCTGTAATAAAGGTGAACAGTGGACACAACACATATTAATTTTCACTAATAGGTGTCCGAATTCTTCTTATCAGGTATTGTACATCATTAAGATGAATAAAAAGTATATTTTTAAAATACTTAGTGTTAATTGTAAACCAAAAATTGTGGGTTGAACAGCTTTATCATTTAGGACACAACATATTAAAAAACAAAAGAGTTAGTAACTTTCATAGGAAAAATTTTTCCATCGCTGATTTGTGATATCGAACAATATCTACGATTTCCATATTCACTTCTTTAGTCTCTCAGGGGTTCGTTCATTCAATTCCTGTCACCGAGGCGCTGTGGTTAGCACATTGGACTCGTATTCGAGAGAATGATACTACAAATCCCCATATGGCCAACCAGGTATAGGTTTCACATGTTTCCTTAAATCACTTAAAGTGAATGCCGGAATGTTTCCCTTGACAGGGAAAGAACGATTTTCTTCCGCATCCTGTCTCACTCCGACCTGATGCTCTGTCTCTAATGATCTAGATGTCGACGTTATGCTAAACCCTAATCATCCCTTCTTCCAAGCCTGTCTCTCGCTTAAGGCAACGGGAAGTAAGAAATAATATGCATAGTTCTGTTACCATCCCACAGTGTTTGAAGTAGATACGTACGAACCACCACCACGTTTACTTCCTGGTCTCGTGTAACTCAGAAGACATTCGATGGCAATAAAATCTTTCTGCTCAGTGGACGCTTTCTCAAAGGGGTCACTGACACTTTGGTTCTCCGATGGAGCTGAGGCAAAGTGGTGTGAATAATGTACACTCTTTGACACAAAACAGAGCCAGCACAAAACACGGCATGGCACAAGCCGCTGCAGAGTCCAAGTCCGCACTGATCGCGACATGACACAAATATTGCCACCACGTTGATAATACACTGTCTGCACCATCTCGCAACACTGTAGGCTGTGGCAGTTCCTGAAGGAACTGTTGTCTTCTTTTGGAACTGGCACGCTAAGTCCAACCCTAAGTCTAGCGGTAAATCACGCACCATCTGAATGCACTACCTCACATCCGAAGCCGCTCGTTGTCTTTCGTCTAGATACTAATTTCATGAGTGTAATTGTAGCACAGCTATGTTGCATTTCACCTTCTGGCAAAACTGTAATAACAGTTCCTCCCAGTAACATTTTTGCAAAAGACTGTCTGCCCCAGAACGCCGCATGCGTCAGAACTCTCCGGGGCTCACTTGCTGGCGCCGAACATCGGCTGCTGAGGCGGCACTGGCCTTCGTCGCAATTAATCGAAAGCGTCGGCTACCGCTCATTGCTTTGGATAGTATAAAATGTTTTACTGTTGGTGCGTGATGCTCCACAAAAAATATCTAGAATTGGCATTTCATGATCGATAGCAGCGATGACAGACGACCCGTTTTTATATGATGAGTATTATATTACACACACAAGATAAGTGTATGGTTCACAATTAATTTTATAGTTTGTGATCCAATTTCGTTACCTCACTACGTTGTTTAACGTTATTTTTAATGCTTTATATCTAGTCCCTTTCCCTTTTGGAAGAGATCCTTCATGCAGTTTTCTGGGCAGAAATTCGTATGTTACCGTCAGTCAATAACTGTGGTGTAATGAATTTTATGCTCGTGGATTGATTTCTTACGGTAAATCTAATTGATAAATAGTGTCACTACCATGCAGTACATGCTCTATAGTAGCGGAGGCACACTGCAAATTTTGAGGTTCATGTATGGATTCATCGAGAACGTAAAGCTGATCGAAAGTGATAATTAAGGCACTGAATTAGATTTTAACCAACAAAATTGCGTATTTATCACAGAGGAACCATAGTCAGTTCATAACTATTCCTCTGACGTATGGCTCCTACGCGACGAACAAAACTCAAATTTGTATGGTTGACGGTCGAATCGAAGTTCTTCAGAGACGTTTTTATAGTGTAAAACCTTGGTATTCACAAACCAGACTTCTACGGCCATTAACACAGCTCGGTGAGTCGAGCTTGGAGAAGACTTAACGCTTAAAAGTATTATTCAGATTTTGTTAAAGAATTTCTTCCAGATGTTTGCAGCTGCATTACATGAAACGGAAAATATTGACCTAGAGTGCATCGTCCTGCACTACAATTAGAACTGAAAACTGTCGCCGCCCTTGTATCACAAAACAGTTCTCTTTCATTGCAACATTGGTCGCTGAGCATAATGCAACGTCAAAGATAAGAAAAGTTGCTACTTACATGGAGTACGGCATTCCTGATATCCGAAAATTAAATTTTCTGTCACAGTATCTCATTTTACATGAAGAATGTGTAGCATAAGTCATCGAAGTAGAAAGGAAATTCCAAGTGAGTTTAGCGGAACAATTGAAGACCTGTTGTTGAAGTAAGTTCATTCTCACAGAACAGCCAAAGATTTGCAACTGTGTTGCTAATCGTAGCTGTGCAAGTAACAGCTGAGTAGGAAGAAGTTTGTCTTGACCGTTTTATACGGGCGCTCTGAGGGGGGCGCGACAGTGTTTGGGTTTTATGCAGCGCTATCTCCTGGTACTTTCTGACGTTGCGTATTCGGTTTGGCAAACCAGCCAACATTCCATTCTCCAAGAATCACTGGGCATGTGCTTCGGTGCCTGATAGAGATAGGAAATATCTTGCGAGGGAATAAATAGCAATAATAATAGTAACAATAATAAACTAATAAATAATTAAATCTAATGCATTAAGAAGACAGTTGCCAGTTGACAATAAGAATAGACTGTCGTTCAGTTGGCGCAATGCAAAGGTTTACTTAGTACTTTGTTACTGAATACCGTTCTTGCTATTTTCACAGAAATTAGAAAAAAAGAACTGAAATGATGCACAACGGTAGTCCAATGAGCTGTGACTCAGCAACTGTCCTTGCCTTAGCTCACAAGATGAGCATGGCGCCACGGAGCAAACATGACACTGCTTCTTTTAGCTCTATGCCACCGCTCTGCAACTTGTTAGTGTAGACAGCTCACAACATGAAGTACAAAACCAGTTAAAATTTAAGCGTGGAATGACCTTCCTAGAGTTGAAAAATTAAATTACGATCTCGATCTCATTTAAACGCAATGACTACTCAGATTACATCCTCAGTATGTAGAGGGACTATTACTAGAATATAGCAGGATCACTCATCACCTATCCCGAAAGTGAGTGAACGATCACAATGTGACAAACGTCGTCAACAATACTGCCAAGTCTCTACTGCACTAGCAACTGAGCTGCTCCACCAGACGCTGAACTAAGGGACAGCTTTAAACCGACACTAGATTGCACAATTGAAAAATACGAATGAGTTGCACACGTATCCTGCTCGACTGGCTGCGAAAATTTGCATTAAAGAATTAAAAATGTATGCGAATCAATCTTGTCCAAAATGTCAATAAACAGTAAGATATTACACACTGTTAACCTCAAATAGACTATTTTTACATCCAGTCCAGTGTCATACCAATTAGACTATCATAAATACCACCGAAATGTGGAGATATGTGGATATTACAATACTAATATATCCATGCCGCAGAGGAATAAATTTAAATGTGGATTCACTGGGAAAAATTGAACGTATGACTACAGAAACAGAAACAAAAGAGTAAGGTGTGCAGTTGTGCACTTTCATACGTTTTTCACCTCCAGATCTACCATAGGTAATGCATACTAACAAGGGTGTTCATTGGTTCCATGATTTATTCCGTCTTGTTTGATATCAAGATGATAAACGAAATACAGATTCGTCTCATTTACCGTTGGTTCGAATCTGCTCAGAGATTTTTCTTGTTTTGTTGGTGGTGTGAGATGGTATTCGCGGTGCAGGCGACTAGACGACTATGGCTTCCCTTTTGAGGTTGCAGGAGACATGTGACATAAAGTGTTCAGATTCATCATTTGATTAGTGACAGTCAGCAGTTCAATTAAAGTAGTAGCGAAAGGAACTGATAAGCTACAGCTTTTGTAGAAACATTGGAACTGATTTGGAAAACAGCTACGGTCTTGGAAAGGGAGCACTTGACACCCATATGGTCAAGGCACTGTTATAGTGATCAGTCTCTCATTGCCATAATCGTAGCTGAGGCACATAGCTCGCAGGATGAAAGATAAGCGTACGGCTAGCTTACGCGCTAAATGCCCTTTTTGGAATAAAAAAGTTTACGTTACAAACTCAGTGTGATATAATGAGTGGGAATTAGTCATAATATTTCATCGAGAGAGTTTGGATAAGCTAAACAGTAGGCGTTAGTATGAGGCAAGTTCCATTTAAATTAATCGGGGAACGTACCTCATTTTAAAGATTTACATTTAGTCTCTTCAAATAAACCACAACAATGTGAATAAAATAATTTATTTTCACCCAAAAAAACTGTTTTAAATGACTTAATTGAGTCAAGTTTGTCACTTGAATACCAACTATATATACAACGTTCGAAACTCTTTACTTCAACCAAACTCTACTACATATTAAAAAATCTTAAACATGGCTGTGAAACAGCAACTGTGTAAATCTGAAGATGTTGAAAAATCAGCCAACCACTCCCAAACAAAGGTTCATTAGCGCTTGACCTTGGTTTCGATATTTGTAAAAATATCTGCTTCAGAAATAGTGGGCCTTGTTACATCACATGACGGTACATTAGATTAGATGAAGCCGAGCAGCTCTTATCATATACAAAATTGACAAAGCAAGAATTATCCCAAGCGAAGTCGCCGGCCGGAGTGGCCGAGCGGTTCTAGGCGCTTCTGTTTGGAACCGCGGGACCACTGCGGTCGCAGGTTCGAATCCTGCCTCGGGCATGGATGTGTGTGATGTCCTTAGGTTAGTCAAGTTTAACTAGTTCTAAGTTCTAGGGGACTGATGACCTCAGATAGATGTTAAGTCCCATAGTGCTCAGAGCCATTTGAACCATTTTTGAACCAAGCGAAGTCATTAGGTAGAAGCCAGATTACATATATCGTACTTCAGAATGAATACTCATTAGTAAATAAATACCCACAGGTAGAAGCACTTGTCAACATAAAATTTTAATAGGCGTCACACGATAAAATATTTGCATAAATCACGTATACATCATGCCAGAGACTATGGCCAACTGCCAGACAGCTGTTGAGAGTACAGTGCTTTTTTTTACCTTTGGTTTAATTTTTGGCCCCAAAATTTTTTTGAATTAATTCTAGTGTGCTCAAAATTGATATGGATTTTTATGTAGTAGTAGTAGATGAGTATGTTGAGTGTAGTTGACACGTGCTATGTAATACTTGAAAATTTTCGTAAATAAAATTAGTTAAAAATTAAAATTCATATTAAATTAAAATTAATTTAATTAACTCGTCAGAAAAAGGGTGTGCAATAAAAGCATGCTAACTGCACTCAACGTACCCACTTACTACTTTGAGTATAGAAGAGGCTTTATATAACCCCACAGGAGAAAGCCTAGAGGGGTGAGGTCTACGAAACACACAGGGCGAGGACTAGATCCCCTTCTGCTTGAAGCTGTCAGCGAAATGCGCCATATAATCCGACGAGCAAAGTGTGCTGTAGCACCGTCATTCTAAAACCACAAACAAGCCTGCAGTTGTAAGAGAACGACCTCCAGAAGTTCAGTCGAGACATTCTCCAGAAAGTTCAAATACGATGCACTATTTGAAAGAGCTGGTAAGTTCTGTGGTCTGAGAAGGTAATCTCCGAGAACTCCAGTCCAGTTATTCACTGAGAATCTCACGTGATATCTTCCCACACAGTTATTGTGTGGATTTTCAATAGCCCAGTTGTGGCTGTAAAAAACTTATTGCACATTTCCAGCTTGAGGTTGCTTACATCAAAACGCTCAAAATTTCATGCTCTACAATCACCCAAATTTTTTGATACGTCATTGTGCTACATGCTGTATACACTGTGTGGACGATAACTGTTTACAACGTACGAGTGTGGTTTAGGGGAAGTCAAGATCAACAGTTTGATATAGAACACTTGTGGTTTGTCAAGCAGGGAAACAACATCAAATCGGCCTAAAAAAGCCAGCTGAACTACATCACATGAGCGACCTATAAGATTTTCGGCCTTCTTACTGCACCGGTGAGGTCATCTGTTTCGTTAACATTATTAATTTAAACTCTCTCGTGAGTGTAATGAAAGAAAAATACTTTTGTAAACGTTATTAAAAACCTAATTACGTTTAAAATTTCACATAAACTTAACCTTACAAGCACAGTGGTTTCGTAATAAGAAGGCCTGACAAACAAAACGGTTTAATTCTTAATTTTATGCTGCTAAATCATCATTATTTTCAAGTAATATTTACATAAACGTCGTTTATATTTTTGTAAGTACGAGAACAAGGATTTTTTTAAATATCCTAGGACAATTTTAGTGATAGAAAGACTTAAAGTCAGGGCTACACGGCCACACGGCTACACGGGTAGCGGAGGCTGTGTGGCGTGGACTGGGCGTTTTTTTAGGTTAGAAGGCCTCGGGAAAGTACGGGGTGGGCTGCAATCTCAAAGGGTGCATGGCAAATACAGGACGTGCTTGGATTGAGAAACAGTCGGAATTGTAGTTGTAAATTGTTATAGTTGTGCTGGGAAAGTCCCTGAGCTACAAGCGCTAATAGAAAGCACAGAAGCTGAAATCGTTATAGGTACAGAAAGCTGGCTAAAGCCTGAAATAAGTTCTGCAGAAATTTTTACGAAGTCTTAGACGGTGTTCAGGAAAGATAGATTAGGCAGAATTGGTGGTGGAGTGTTTGTGTCTGTCAGTAGTGGTTTATCTTGTAGTGAAGTCGAAGTAGATACTCCGTGCGAATTGGTATGGGTGGAGGTTATACTTAACAGCCGAACTAAGTTAATAATTGGCTCCTTCTACCGACCCCCAGACACCGAAGATACAGTTTCTGAACAGTTCAGAGAAAATTTGAGTCTCGTAACTAATAAATGCCCCACTCATACGGTTAAAGTTGGTGGGGACTTCAACCTTCCCTCGATATGTTGGCAAAAATACTTGTTCAGAACCGGTGGTAGGCAGAAAACATCTTCCGAGATTGTCCTAAACGCTTTCTCCGAAAATTATTTCGAGCAGTTAGTCCACGAACCCACGCGAATTGTAAATGGTTGCGAAAACACACTTGACCTCTTAGCCACAAACAATCCAGAGCTAATAGAGAGCATCATGACTGATACAGGGATTAGTGATCACAAGGTCGTTGTAGCTAGGCTCAATACCGTTTCTTCCAAATCCACCAGAAACAAACGCAAAATAATTTTGTTTAAAAAAGCGGATAAAGTGTCACTAGAAGCCTTCCTAAGAGACAATCTCCATTCCTTCCGAACTGACTATGCAAATGTAGACGAGATGTGGCTCAAATTCAAAGGTATAGTAGCAACAGCAATTGTGAGATTCATACCTCATAAATTGGTAAGAGGTGGAACTGATCCTCCATGGTACACAAAACAGGTTCGAACGCCGTTGCAGAGGCAACGGAAAAAGCATGCGAAGTTCAGAAGAACGCGAAATCCGGAAGATTGGCTAAAATTTACAGACGCGCGAAATTTGGCACGGACTTCAATGCGAGATGCCTTTAATAGGTTCCACAACGAAAAATTGTCTCGACATTTGGTAGAAAGTCCGAAGAAATTCTGGTCGTATGTAAAGTACACAAGCGGCAAGACGCAGTCAATACCTTCGCTGCGCAGTGCCGATGGTACTGTTACCGACGACTGTGCCGCTAAAGCGGAGTTATTGAACGCAGTTTTCCGAAATTCTTTCACCAGGGAAGACGAATGGAATATTCCAGAATTTGAAACACGAACAGCTGCTAGCATGACTTTCTAAGAAGTAGATACCTTAGGGGTTGCGAAGCAACTCAAATTGCTTGATACGGGCAAGTCTTCAGGTCCAGATTGTATACCGATTAGGTTCTTTTCAGGTTACGCTCATACAATAGCTCCCTACTTAGCAATCATATACAACTGCTCGCTCACCGATAGATCTGTACATACAGATTGGAAAATTGCGCAGGTCGCACCAGTGTTTAAGAAGGGTAGTAGGAGTGATCCATCGAACTACAGACCTATATCATTGACGTCGGTTTGCAGTAGGGTTTTGGAGCATATACTGTATTCAAACATTATGAATCACCTCTAAGGGAACGATCTATTGACACGTAATCAGCATGGTTTCAAAAAGCATCGTTCTTGTGCAACGCAGCTAGCTCTTTATTCCCACGAAGTAATGGCCGCTATCGACAGGGGATCTCAGGTTGATTCCGTGTTTCTAGATTTCCGGAAAGCTTTTGACACCGTTCCTCATAAGCGACTTCTAATCAAGCTGCGGGCCTGTGGGGTATCGTCTCAGTTGTGCGACAGGATTCGTGATTTCCTGGCAGGAAGGTCGCAGTTCGTAGTAATAGACAGCAAATCATCGAGTAAAACTGAAGTGATATCAGGTGTTCCCCAGGGAAGCGTCCTGGGACTTCTGCTGTTCCTGATCTATATAAATGACCTGGGTGAGAATCTGAGCAGTTCTCTTAGGTTGTTCGCAGATGATGCTGTAATTTACCGTCTAGTAAGGTCATCCGAAGACCAGTACCAGTTGCAAAGCGATTTAGAAGAGATTGCTGTATGATGTGGCAGGTGGCAGTTGACGCTAAATGACGAAAAGTGTGAGGTGATCCACATGAGTTCAAAAGAAATCCGTTGGAATTCGATTACTCGATAAATAGTACATTCTCAAGGCTGTCAATTCAGCTAAGTACCTGGGTGTTAAAATTAAGAACAACTTCAGTTGGAAAGACCACATAGATAATATTGTGGGGAAGGCGAGCCAAAGGTTGCGTTTCATTAGCAGGACACTTAGAAGATGCAACAAGTCCACTAAAGAGACAGCTTACACTACACTCGTTCGTCCTCTGTTAGAATATTGCTGCGCGGTGTGGGATCCTTACCAGGTGGGATTGACGGAGAACATCGAAAGGGTGCAAAAAAGGGCAGCTCGTTTTGTATTATCACGTAATAGGGGAGAGAGTGTGGCAGATATGATACGCGAGTTGGGATGGAAGTCATTAAAGCAAAGACGTTTTTCGTCGCGCCGAGATCTATTTACGAAATTTCAGTCACCAACTTTCTCTTCCGAATGCGAAAATATTTTGTTGAGCCCAACCTACATAGGTAGGAATGATCATCAAAATAAAATAAGAGAAATCAGAGCTCGAACAGAAAGGTTTGGGTGTTCGTTTTTCCCGCGCGCTGTTCGGGAGTGGAATGGTAGAGAGATAGTATGATTGTGGTTCGATGAACCCTCTGCCAAGCACTTAAATGTGAATTGCAGAGTAGTCATGTAGATGTAGATGTAGCACACATTTTCTGTAGCTTCGGGGAATTTTATAGTGTCTGTTCTTTCGGACATGTTCCAGCAGCCATTATGAATTAATACACGAAGGAATTACAGACCTCGGCTGTGAGCAGTTATTGATTGAAATCAGTAGGGAAAGTTGAAAATTTGAGACAGACCGGGATTCGAACCCAGGTTTCCTGCTTACTCGGCAGATGCTGCAACCACTACTTTTTTTAATCATTATTGTTCACTGCATTTGGTGTTGACGTGCGTCCAATTTCCTGACCAAATTCACCGTTGGCTGCGTCACTCAATTTTCTTATTACAGAGAGCAGACTGTTCTGTGACCGAACACACTGGGCTACGGTGGTCATTAAAACTGCGCGGACTACCCTAGCACGCCACCCGCCAAACGCAAATTCTCAACTTATCCACACACCAGATATGTTGTATCCCTTGCCAAATATACTCATTACTCGCGGCATTCCGCCAATTCCCGTAAGAGTTCGAGCCTGGTTTGCACCTGCATTGGCCGTCTCGCCTTAATTATGTATATGGTGTCTGTTCTTTCGGACATGGGCACGGGGCACTACATTTGTAGTGTGTGGATAAACTGAGAATTTTGGTCTGATGAGGGAAGTGCTAGGGCAGTCCGTGCAGTTGCAGTGATTCTGTGTCCAGATGGCTCAGTGGTCAGAGCATCTGCTAGCGCGCTGGAGGCCTGGGTTCAAATCTCAATTATCCATAAATTTTCGAATTTCCACATTGATTTCAATTAATGTCCGCTACCAGCCAAGATCTGTAATTCCTTTCTATATTAATTTGAATCTTTTTGCCCGCTCGACAGATCCTAAGTGTTCTGTATCAACTTATTCTTCCCGGCTGTACCTACACCACTGTGGTATGTTGAAAACAGATATCGTTTACATGCTTCCACACGATTAATCAAATCTGCACCGACACAATTTCGGAGTATTTATGAGATAATTTTCTGAATATTTTGCAATAAGGCACCGATCGTCTCCAGTGGCCCATTACAAAGTAGTTGCATTTAGTTTGATTTCTTACCTCGACTTTCCGTTGTATCTGCATTGCATTGAAAACATTTGCATAACAGTGCATGTTTCGACGGTTGGTACTATGTATTTTGTTTGTAAACAGACTTGTTCCATTCGCTCACAGTATTTTCCGATGACTACAACAAGAAAGGAACTACGAACATTTGTTCAATAGAGACGTGTTTCACAGTAACGAAGATGAACAAGTGCCCATAGCTCCTCAGGTATGCATTTTAGAGCTCATGTTTACCAGACATTTCTTCTTGTTTTCATTCATACTCCTACTTATGAAAGTTGCCTACCCTACAATCTTAGCAACAATGGTACCAGTACATATATGCCTCTAACAGAGGTATCAGACGGTTTTCGCTTGTAACTTTCGACTAAAACTAAATTCCGTCCGGACTGGTTTCAGAAGGACCAAGGGTACTGACCGACCGCCGTATCATCCTCAGCCTATAGGCTTCAAAAAATGGTTCAAATGGCTCTGAGCACTATGGGACTTAACATCTGAGCTCATCAGTCCCCTAGAACTTAGAACTACTTAAACCTAACTAACCTAAGGACACCACACACATCCATGCCCGAGGCAGGATTCGAACCTGCGACCGTAGCGGTCGCGCTATTCCAGACTGCAGCACCTAGAACCGCTTGGCCACAACGGCCGGCTGTAGGCTTCACTCGATGCGGATATGGAGGGCGTGAGATTAGCATACCGCTATCCCGGCCGTTTTCTGTTTTATAACATTGGCCTTACCTCAAACTGACGCATTTATACTCCTCCATCACACTAAAAAGTTTGTAACATCATTACGGAATCATCTTGCATATACACATACATTTACATGCGCCGGTGCCTATAGCTTTGACGCACTGTAACGTAATTGGATGACGTTTCCAGGCATGAGTTTCTATTTAAAATTTATTATATTATTACTCTGTAACGGGCTACTGGAGACCACGGGTCCCTCCAACCAAAATAATGTTAAACAACATTCGAAATTTTGTCGCTAGAATTCATGTTTCCACTGCGCACATATGCCATTTCGGCGTTCCGGCCCCGACCGACAAATCACTGCCAAAAAGGTCGCCGTCCTATCCTACGCCAGTGCCGTACAGACACGTTGATGATTCATCTATAGGAACGGACTTCAAGTTACGTAGCCGTTTTGAAGTGTTTGCCTGCAACACGTATAAGAACGTCGTAAACGACTAGTATCATGTACATTACATCTGCCTTACTGAAATACTAAGAGTTTAAGTCTGAAGATGCACTGCTAATTGTACTTACAATTCTGCTGTCGATATGGGGATCAAAAGTTATGAGTACCGGTAATCCTCACCTACATATTATGAAACTGCACATAAGATTGTGATGTGCTTATATCGAAACAGGAGTGGAGTGAATCATATCTCAGTAGGAAAGGTGGTGCCGGCGATTCCCGGCTCGACGGCAGCCAATCAGCGAGCAGACTGCTCCGAGCAGCTCGCCTCAGATGAGGCGCGCCTTGCGAAGAAAGCGACCTGGCTCCAGCTGTTGCATCCGCCGACCACTCCAAGGTCGTTTCGCCAAAGGCCAGTTATCTTCCTCGCCATTCCAGGCGGCAATAAATTTTTACACCCCGCCCCGTTTGGCGACCCGAACAACTGGCCGGCTTCCCCGGGTAATTGGCTATCCATTACGGCTCTTTGGCCCATAAACCCGACACCTCTGCGATATTGCAGGCCAGGAGATCACTGCTTCGGAGCTGCGAGACGTACTCAAAATGCGTCTGTTGCCCCGACAGTGTCACGTCTAGGAGAGATATGTCAGTACAAAACTACCGTCTGACGTAACGATGCGTGTGCGAGGTGAGCCGGGGATCGTGATTTTGACCTGTGGTCGTTAAACATTTATGGGTTTCCGCGAGAGAGGCTGTTCTGTAATGAGTCATTAACGTTCGACATAACTTACAGCTCTGAGCTCTGTCTGGCTAACAAAGCGTCTGTGTTTCGTCTTGACACTGTACCGTACAGGCCACTGGATGCTATTTTAAAAATGATTAAAGAAAAAAGTTTTCGAAACAGGCAGTGCGTAGAATCAGGAGCATGTTACTGATCATGTTTCACCTAGTTGTGACAGCTCAGAGCTCAATAAATGAAATATGACGAAGTAAAGCTAATTCTGGATGACGAAGTAAGATTAGCATGTCATGCTGACAGCAAGGCGGATTTATGGTTGGCTAGGTGTAATTGTTAGAGTTCCAATTAAAACAGTAATTGAAAGTAGGGACGGGAGCTCATCATCAGTATTTACGAAATGTTCATGTTGGACGTCTAAACATTAGAATTTCAATATCGATACTAAAGTTTTTAAAACATTGTAACGTCGGTGTTAAAGGCAAAATATTGATCTTTGATGCTGGCTGGAAAACAAGCTTATTCTCACCACTGTCAATAATTTTCTCCTCGTTTAAACGAATCTTTCTCTGAGCTTCTGATAGCATCAGTCCAGTGGTTAAAGGAGCAAAAATAGCGTTTGGAAGAAAAAGTCATACATTGTGTTTTGCCCACATACTGAATTTGCATGCCAAAGGAATCTACTGAATAGACTGACAGACCACCTAAGTTGATTACTGCTGCAAACAGTATTGTAATGCGGTTTAAACAATATGTAGTAAGATGTGATGGGCTAAGAGAAGAATGAGACTAAAAACTCATTCTAGAAGTATCCAACGGATTGAATTCAATGTTCTATGCGACTGAAAGAATTTTGCTATGTTGGTACAACACCCATGCTAACATCCGCAGATACTGTAAACCTGGCAGATGATTGTGACATTTTGCGACCTGTAGAAGCGTCTATTTGTGAAATTCTCGTAGAAAAGTACGTTGCAAGCAGTAAAGTGATCCCAATAACTAGCACGTTGAATGTAAAAGCTGCCCGGTATGGCCGAGCGGTTCTAGGCGCTTCAGTCTAGAACCGCACGACCACTACGGTCGCAGGTTCGAATCCTGCCTCGGGCATGGGTGTGTGTGATGTCCTTAGGTTAGTTAGGTATAAGTAGTTCTGATGACCTCAGATGTTAAGTCCCATATTGCTCAGAGCCATTTGAACCATTTGAATATGAAAATATCTCTGGTATGCAACCAATTTAAACCATTGGAAAGAAGCTGCAGAGTAACATCATAACACAAATCAAAAAGAAATTGCTACCAAGTGAACATGTCATTGCAATAGCCATATCAACGTTGTTCGATCATGGATTCAAGGACATACACTTTCAGGATGCTTCAACATGTTCTAAGGCTATCAAATCCATCAAGAACTTGCTTGCAACTGTTCAATCGACTGTCAGCGAGGATGCAATACAGAATAAACATTTTTTGAACCGAAAAGGTCAAATATTTTGTGACGTAATTCGTGTAAAAGTAAGAAATAAAATAATTAGAGAAACATTTGATGAGCCTTTAAATGATACTCAAAATCACGCACAGCAAATGAGGAACCGATTGAAAATGCGCATTGCATTCCCTAACATGTGAAGGATTCTCTGCAGTATGGTCGGTGTCTTCATCGAACGCCCTCTGCGCGTCGCATCCTGCTCTCATCTCCGCAGAAGGAAATTTAAATTGACGGCGGCGAGCAGCTGCTGGAGAGGGCTCGCCATACGGCACCAGAGGACGCCCAACCACTTCTTGAAATCGTGATGAGTCAGAGCGTCTTTTTAAACCGCCGCACTCAGAGCACCGCCTCGCGCCGTCCTCAAGATTATCTTCAGATAAACATCAAATTACCCATCGATCACACACACCGTACGGACGACAGTTCAGCGAGACCTTACGAACATAGCACGAAGAAAGTGAGAAATTTACGTACCTACCTCGACGATAGTGTTACTGCGATTGCTAGTGAATATTGATAATCAGAACTAATGAAACAGCGAGAGAGACAACAGAGAGGCTACACAATACAATGTTATGTATGCTTTACATCGAATACATAGTAAATAAATGTGCTTATGTTTAAATCTTCTATAGTGTTTCATGTGTTCTGGAGTGTTCATCCTTCTCGTTACACCGACGACACAATATGCTCTGTTGAAACATTTTTTCGGGCTCAAAAGCTTTTGCAACTTTTTTATGCCTTAGAGCATATACCGAGCGAGATGTCGCAGTGGTTAGCACCCTGGACTCGCATTCGGAAGGACAACGGTTCAATCCCGCGTCCGGCCATCCTGATTTCGGTTTTCCGCGATTTCCCTAAATCGCTTCAGTCAAATGGCGAGATGGTTCCAAGGGCAGGGCCGACGTCCTTTCCCGTCCTTCTCTAATCCAATGAGACCGATGACTTCGCTGTTTGGTCTCTTCCACCAAATCAACCCAAACCTTCGGGCATAAATCATAGAAATATGCCAGGGCCACACAACAGCATACTGCACGATCTACATACTTAACGGGTACTCTTTAAAATTCTAAGATTCTAAGTTAAGAGATGAACTTCAGCTTCTCACCGGTACAGGATTTTCAGCATCGTTCGAGGGCGTGTAAAACGTTTCTCTTATCTAACTTTTAAACAAATCATTTCACAAAACATTTGATTGTCTTTTAAACTTTTTCTATTTCAAAGTTTTGTTCAGAAAACATTATCTTTTTGACATCTCATTACCTTTCCTAGCGTCATCTGTTCTCGAAATGTCGTGAACTTAGTACTTGAACGTAGCAATTTTGACACTTAAATATCACACCAATGCAACTCTCAATGCGCAAGATAGGTAGATCTTGAAGACACTTCATTTACATAGCTAGCAGCCGCTGTTCCCGAAATACTTCAATGTTCCCTCAAATCACAAATAATTTTTTATTAATTACTCTGACAACACAGGTCTGCGACTAAAAAACTGCATGGGATTTTTAACATTTTCTTATAGATTTTTACCTCCCAAAAACAGGAAAAATATTCAAAAAATTCTATCACATAGGTTTTTATGTATATTGCTGTATTTATGTTCATTAGTAATAAACGTATGTGGTTTCTTTTCATTTAATAATTATTAAAAATTACATCAATTATAATTGATAAATAAACTTAAATTTAAAAAAATTTACAATGTTGACTATTCTTTGTTACCAATTGCAGGTTTTACCGTGAACTCCTGGGCGCCAGAAGCAAATGCAAACAATCTTATTGTTCAGTTTTATCGTGTTGCGACAAATCAAATGAGGATTTGTGTCTCGCATGAAATGAAGAGAAACTCTCAGTAGACATATTGCTATTCAAGTGAACAGTGCCGTTGTTTCTGTCTAGTGATGGCTACAAGAGGTTGTGCTGTTTCTCCAAACACTTTTCGTTATACCTGTGGTGAATACACCATTAAAAGTCAACAGAGAAACATAAGTGATTTTGCGAGGAAAGTTTATTTTGCTTACTTTAAATTAAAACTTGGTAATCAAGATAAACCAATAGCCCTGCATAAGGTAGGTAGAAGATGTGAAGATCTTCGTTTGTAGTTTAAGGGTAAGAAAAATGGACTTCGATTTCGAATTCCTATGATATGGCGTGAGCAGAAAAACCATACCACTGATTGCTACTTCTGTTCAGTTGACGTAAAGGCACTGAATTCAAATAACAAAAGAAGCATAAGTTATCCTAACCTTGACTCAACTATACGTCCAGTGCCCCATAGCTCTGAAATACCTATCCCACAGCCACTTTCCAGTTTGGATGAATACCCGAGTGAGTTGGAGGACGAAGTTGCATTACCTCCTCACGGTGAATCAAGCTCAGATTTTTCTTCAGACGAAGATGAAAGGCCTCAACTATTTTCTCAAAGTGAGCTCAATGATCTAGTAAGAGAGTTAAGTCTTCAAAAGATGCAGCCGAACTGTTAGGTTCCAGATTTAAAAATAAAAGCCTTTTATCATCTGGAACCTCATTTTCATGGTGGAGACACAGAGAAAAAGAATTTACCCAGTTTTTCTCAAAATAAGGAAATTTAGTTTTTTGCAATGATGTGGAACGACTCATGCATTGCTTTGATATGCAGTATTACTCATCTGAATGGCGCCTATTCATTACTTCATCCAAAACTAGTCTTAAAGTAGTATTATTACACAATGGAAATAAATTTGCATCGCTTCCGATGGGACAATTTGTGCATACGAACGAAAACTGAAACGATTTGGCCACTATCCTAGAGAAAATCAAATACCAGGACCATCAATGGATGGTTTGTGGGGACTTCAAAATACTCACAATGCTTTTGGGTCAGCAAGCAGGCTATACTAAATACCCATGATTCTTATGCTTGTGGGATAGTAGAGCCACAGAACAGCACTGGACTAAAAGTTAATGGCCACCCCGAGAAACTTTAAAACCTGTAGAGAAAAATGTTATCAATACTACTTTGGTACCACATTTTGTTACCCCCCCTCCATATCAAATTGGGATTGATGAAACAATTAGTAAAATCACTGCAGAAGGATGGGGACTATTTGAAATATCTACACTCCTCGAAATTGAAATAAGAACACCGTGAATTCATTGTCCCAGGAAGGGGAAACTTTATTGACACATTCCTGGGGGTCAGATACATCACATGATCACACTGACAGAACCACAGGCACATAGACACAGGCAACAGAGCATGCACAATGTCGGCACTAGTACAGTGTATATCCACCTTTCGCAGCAATGCAGGCTGCTATTCTCCCATGGAGACGATCGTAGAGATGCTGGATGTAGTCCTGTGGAACGGCTTGCCATGCCATTTCCACCTGGCGCCTCAGTTGGACCAGCGTTCGTGCTGGACGTGCAGACCGCGTGAGACGACGCTTCATCCAGTCCCAAACATGCTCAATGGGGGACAGATCCGGAGATCTTGCTGGCCAGGGTAGTTGACTTACACCTTCTAGAGCACGTTGGGTGGCACGGGATACATGCGGACGTGCATTGTCCTGTTGGAACAGCAAGTTCCCTTGCCGGTCTAGGAATGGTAGAACGATGGGTTCGATGACGGTTTGGATGTACCGTGCACTATTCAGTGTCCCCTCGACGATCACCAGTGGTGTACGGCCAATGTAGGAGATCGCTCCCCACACCATGATGCCGGGTGTTGGCCCTGTGTGCCTCGGTCGTATGCAGTCCTGATTGTGGCGCTCACCTGCACGGCGCCAAACACGCATACGACCATCATTGGCACCAAGGCAGAAGCGACTCTCATCGCTGAAGACGACACGTCTCCATTCGTCCCTCCATTCACGCCTGTCGCGACACCACTGGAGGCAGGCTGCACGATGTTGGGGCGTGAGCGGAAGACGGCCTAACGGTGTGCGGGACCGTAGCCCAGCTTCATGGAGACGGTTGCGAATGGTCCTCGCCGATACCCCAGGAGCAACAGTGTCCCTAATTTGCTGGGAAGTGGCGGTGCGGTCCCCTACGGCACTGCGTAGGATCCTACGGTCTTGGCGTGCATCCGTGCGTCGCTGCGGTCCGGTCCCAGGTCGACGGGCACGTGCACCTTCCGCCGACCACTGGCGACAACATCGATGTACTGTGGAGACCTCACGCCCCACGTGTTGAGCAATTCGGCGGTACGTCCACCCGGCCTCCCGCATGCCCACTATACGCCCTCGCTCAAAGTCCGTCAACTGCACATACGGTTCACGTCCACGCTGTCGCGGCATGCTACCAGTGTTAAAGACTGCGATGGAGCTCCGTATGCCACGGCAAACTGGCTGACACTGACGGCGGCGGTGCACAAATGCTGCGCAGTTAGCGCCAATCGACGGCCAACACCGCGGTTCCTGGTGTGTCCGCTGTGCCGTGCGTGTGATCATTGCTTGTACAGCCCTCTCGCAGTGTCCGGAGCAAGTATGGTGGGTCTGACACACCGGTGTCAATGTGTTCTTTTTTCCATTTCCAGGAGTGTATTTACAAAATTCTCGAAGCCGTCAGAAGCGAAAGTGAAAGAGGGAGTTTTCACTGGCCCCGACATAAGAAAACTTTTAACCGACACCCTCTTTGTGGAAAGTATGAATGAGAAGGAAAAAGAAGCTTGGGTACCGTTCAAGGATGTAGTGCGAAAGTTTTTGGGAAATACTAAGGATCCTGACTATGAAACCATTGTTCAACGGATGCTAGCAGCATTCGAAGCTCAAGGCTGCAAGATGAGCTTGAAGGTCCATTTTTTACACTCCCACATAGACAGCTTTCCCGAAAACCTGGGAGCTTACAGTGAAGAACAGGGGGAGCGGTTTCACCAGGATGTCCGTGACATCGAGAGACGGTACCAAGGAAGATTGGATGCCACTATGTTTGCTGACTGCTGTTGGATGCTTAAGCTGGAAACTAAAGATGGAAATCGGAAAAGGACTCGGCGAAGTATCAAGGAAAAGAAGAAAAGGTTTCATAAAAAACATGAATAAGTATAATATTGTTACTACATGTCTCAAACTAATGTTTCATTGGTTGTAAAAAATATTATGTTTGATAATTTTCAATAAACGAGTGCTCTTACCAATGTTTTGTGTTTGAATTTGAAATAAAACCTTATGTGATAGAAAAAAATGGACATCACTTCTGAAATCAGCACCTTCTAAAACATATAATTCAGTAAAAATATCTCATGCAGCTGACAAAAAGTAATTTTATGCAGACCTGTGTAACTCTCGGCCAAATAAGCACTTTTTTGCAACACTAGAGCTTAATCTGGCGGTTTTGATACTTCATTTGTCCATTTCTCACACTTTATTTGCGTGTGAAAATTCGGAGAAAAACCTATTGTGTAATTTCTATGGAGTCCCAAACTGTGACCAAATGCTGAGGAACCAAATTTGAATTGCCGGCCAGGCTGGCCGAGCGGTTCTAGGCGCTACAGTCTGGAACCGCGCGACCGCTACGGTCGCAGGTTCGAATCCTGCCTCGGGCATGGATGTGTGTGATGTCCTTAGGTTAGTTAGGTTTAAGTAGTTCTAAGTTCTAGGGGACTGATGACCTCAGCAGTAAAGTCCCATAGTGCTCAGGGCCATTTGAACCATATGAACAAAATTTGAATTAGGGAGTGAGCACTATTAAAAAAGCACAAGATAAGAATAGTGTTAAAACTGGAACAGGAAGTTATAACACTAGCGTCCCGTGAAACACGCTATTGTTACCCTCTGAGAGGATTTAAAAGTTTGACCGCGCGTGTCTCTAATGTGTTAGGGTATCGGACTATAATTTCGATTTTGGTGAAATAACAGAAAAACCAAAAGTGCTTTAATCTTGGGAGTCAATTAAAGTGGTAAAATCATAAATAAATGAAGAAAATGAACGGTCGCCAGCCCAATTACATTAATTTCGAAATATATATTTGAGAAAATTGAATACTGTTTATTGAAGTTAATTTTGATGAGACTTTCCCTTGAAAAGCAGAGGGACTTCCCTACTGCTTTTGCATGTTACAAATACAATTGCCCTACACATGAGCCAGCTTTTAATAAACATTTTCGTTTTATGAAAATGTTCATATTATAATAATTTAAAATTTCAATATATTCTTTTGCTTTTTTCATATATACATTAAAAAACACCGAATATACACTTCATAAACTGCAGATACACAGTTACATAAAATTAACCTACTCTAATCGATATAGGTGTTACAAACTGTGTTACCATGACAGTTCTGTCACTATCTGACTTATCGCCTTATAGATCTTAAAAAAATTCGTTAGAAGTGTTGTGCAGCAGACTAATTTTAGTGTACATGTTTAATTTTTTTCAAGTTCTAACAGGCGACAGAACAGAAAAGGCTAGATCTGTGCCAGAGTGCCAATCAGAATGTCAAGAAGACGTACTGCCGATTCGACGGACATCAGGTAGTTACACAAACACTGCCACAGAACCTCAGAGTGAGGAAGGCAGAAGCACTCAGGCAGAAGGGGAAACGTTGAAGTCTCACATAACAAGAGACTGTGAAAAAATGGCTCAAATGGCTATGACCACTATGGGACTTAACATCTGAGGTCATCAGTCCCCTAGAACTTAGAACTACTTAAACCTAACTAACTTAAGGACATCACACACATCCATGCCCGAGGCAGGATTCGAACATGCGACCGTAGCGTTCCCGCGGTTCCAGACTGAAGCGCCTAGAGACTGTGAAGTCACACTGCCATTGCAGAGAAGATGGCTAGACTACTGCAGAGTTGCAGTTTCGTCAACACAAACCATGGTAGTGCAGTATTTTTTTTTTTTTTTTTACTTTTGTGTGTGTGTGAATTTTTTTATGCAAGGATGTTAAAGACTCGATGAGATATTTGCCAATTGTCTAGTTAAATTGATATGTATGGGATAAAAGAAGTTGATGCAGATAAAGATCATAGATTCTGTGAATCGATTAGTTTCAACGGATAATCTACGTTGCTGTGGACCTAGCTCGCTTAATGTCTTTACGTATGTGGTAGCCATTCTGTCGGATTGTTAGATTGTAGTAAGTGAATGACGGCAGTGTATTTTGTCTGCATCGTCGTTTTAGTTCTCTCCTTTCAATTGAATTTTACATCATTGTTAGTGGGTCAACCATGTTGTTTTCGATTCCACAGGGTACTACCCTCGAGGAAACATTGAGAATTTTATCAGTTGCATTAGCTCAGTTAAATGACAGCAGCGCAGAGAAAACTCGCTAGCACTAGGGATATTCTTCATAAAGTAAAGGATATAGGTACAGATTGCACATCTTTAGCACAGGAACAAAGGATCGAAGAAAAGAGGAGAATTAAATAGTTTACCGTAAGACTCCAGAGTTTGCAGAAGCGGTTCAATGAATGCGTGATTATTGGTTGATAGAAAACGGACCTAAGAATGTGAGGAATAGGATCATTCTAGAGAGGACGAAAAGAGGAGATAGAAAGGAAGCAGAAAGGAGGTAGTAGGCGGGACTATGGATGAAAAGTGCTTTTACGAGATTAGACAATGAGAAAGGTGCCATGAGTCGAAGGTTATGGAAGCTCCCGTATATTTACTTGACACTTATAGTACTAGCTTGTCGAAGCAACGGAAAGTAATGTGAATGTATCAGTTCCAATATCTTGTGAAAATGCGGAGACTGAAGTATCTGTAGTGCCGAAAGAAGTGAACGTGTGCTGTACGAAAGTAAATTGGCGTGTGGGTGATATTGATTTAGGTGCATTATTATCTACACCATCGGGAGATAATGGTTGCTGTTCGGAGGCAGTGGAGCCCGGGCTAGGTGTACAGGGAAGCACATGTGCCACTGATTTTTGCTCGTGCAGAGTTGAACTGCAGGAAGTAATTTTAAAATAAATGATGTGGAGAATGCACAGAAAGCCATTGATTATGTTAGTTCGGTTGCGAATGTTGTGGATAATAAAGTAGTGCAGACATATTTATTTCAGAAGGACGCAGATTCGTCGCCACTGGAGGTGGCATCAGCTTCTCCAAAAGGGGCAGGAGGAAGAGAAGAAGAATGAAAAAGGCTTGTAACGATAAAAAGATCGAGCCGAAAATATTGAATCTGTTCAGGAACGTATGTCTGATGATCAGGGTAATTTTGACGATACTTGCAATATTATAGGTAATGTGGATAAGAGAAAACGTCATGTAATTGTTCTTGAAAGCAGTCATTTTGAGGAGACTGTTTCAGCCATAAGAGGCAACTGCAAGTGAGACAACGTCGCAAGGGCCTATTGTCATGAAAGTAGAACCACCTAAACTGCGCACGTCATCAGTAATCCAATGCACACTGTAAAGCGCCGAATAACACAAGTAAGTTTATTTCAGTAGAAAAGGTATAAGGAAGAACAGGATTTAAGGAGTAGTGAGTCTGCAACTAAGTGTAAAATACACCGATCAGCCAGAACATTATGACCACCGACCTACTGTCGAAATAAATACGTCCAGGCGATAACAGCTTCACCTGGAGAGGAATGGCTGCTAGTCAGACACACGTACGGTGCGTGCAGTATCAGTGGGCGTGCTGTCGGTGTGTAGAACGGGGAAGGCGCGCCATATATCTGAGTTTTATCGGGGGCAGATTGTGATAGCCCGGAGGATCGGCACGAGCGTTTCGGAACCTGCATGACTTGGGTGTTCGAAGAGTTCTGTGCTGAGTGTTTTCAATACGTGGCGAAACCGAGGCCAAACAACGTCCAGACGTCTTGGGGTTGGGCGGGCACCCCCCTTTACAGATGTCGGACGTCGTAGACTGGGCAGACAGGACAGGTGGCGAACTGCGCAGGAACTTACATCAGACTTTATTGATGGGCAGAGTACAATGGACCGAACACTCCTAACGATTGGCCTTCGCAGCCGACGACTCATGGATGTGTCAATGTTAACACCAGAAACTATGACCGAAATAGGCACGTGGCCATCGGGCCTGTACTTTGACGCAGCGACAGAGCATTGCATGGTCTAATGAATCCCGATACATTCTTCATCATGGCGATGGGAGGGCGCGAATCCGTCGTCTCCCAGGCGAACAGATCCTTGACACCCGTACTGCGGGAAGGAGACAAGCTGGCGGCGGCTCCATCATGCTCTGAGGAACATTCACGTGGGCACAGGTGGGTCCAGTGGAGCTCCTGCAAGGCACTAAGACGGCCAAGGAGTGTTGTACACTGGTTGCAGACCACGTACATCCTTTCATGACGATCATGTTTCTCGATGGTAGTGGCATTCTTCAATAAGGTCATGTGCCATGTCTCAAGGCCAGGAGTGTGATGGAGTGGTATGAGGAACACAGTGGTGAGTTCCATTTGATGTGCTGGCCCCTCAACTCACCAGATTTGAACCCATTCGGACACATTTGGGGTGTGATTGAATGTGGCGTCAAAGGTAATCGCCCCCATCCCCGGAATTTACGAGAGTTAAGTGACTTGTGTGTACAGATGGGATGCCAACTCCCTCCAGCGACCTATGAAGGCCTCATTGCTTCATCACGGAATACGAAACGAAAAATCAGTATTTCTTACAAAGCTCACCAGAAGTAAAGTAAGATTTATTTTCCTTGATCTCAGTACACGAAAGTGATAGATCATTAGCTCGTAACAACAAAAGTTCACCTCTCACCAGATCTTTATCTCAAGAACAAGTCAGAAATATTTTTTCTTGCTCTCTCCATTCAGAGTCATAGATTAAAATTATGACGGAGATTTAAATTAACAGCGCTGCATCTCCTCCATAAAGGACATTACTTCTAGACCAGAGAAAATATTTGTTCTCTTTCATAAAAATATCGTATTTCAGATAATTCCAGACTGAGCGGCTACAAAGCCCCAAATTGGTAAAGACGTTCTTGTTTATAAACATTCCTCTCGCCAAATATTTCGCGAGGAGTAAATACAGCAAGCAGGGCAACTGGGGCTGATTGGGGATAGACAAGTGGCGGCGTCCAATTGAACAACTCACTCAGTCGTTGAGACCCACGCAGGTCATTAGTAAATATGTAAATATACGAAAGGTTAACATTACGTATTGCACAAATGTTTCGCTAAAGCTTGTAAAAATTACATATTTTCAGAGAAGTCCCCCCCCCCCTCCCCATCCAGTCAAAAATATATCCTACTTTTGAGAACAGTCAATGAGAAACTGACGATATGGCTATACAGTTCAAATATTTAGGTGCATTTTTTACAGGTTTGGATAGGTAGCACCGCTGGCGTGATTGCAAAGTTCTGTTGCTGCAACTTCCTGACACCAGTGTTGCGGCCACTTCCTGGCACCGATGCTGTGACTCAGAGAGATGGGGTCGCAATGTGAGTAAAAGGCTGGACACGGAATGAGGGTGAGTGGGTCGGCTTGTAACCAGAAGCGCCAGTGACACAGTGATATGTGAGATGGTGTCGCCTGCCCAGACATTCTGCTACACAGTGAGGCCCCCACCTCAGCGCTCTTGTAGACAGCTCGTCGTGCGCTCGTATGAAGACAGTTGACTGCATTCCAGGATGTCGGTTGTCGTGAAGACTAAGCCTTCGTCATCCACCATGGATCTACGAAGACTGCATAAATTGGCCAGTGGGCTACGTGATAACACCACTCTTGGTCGGCATGGAGATGACAGTTTCCAGATCATCCGTGATGGTCCATAGCGGAGTAGGGCTCGGCTCACACCAGCCCTCTCATCTGTAATGCCGCAGCAGGCACCAATGACACACTATGGCTGTGGTCTGCATCAAGTCGGCTGCATCATGATGCTGAAGTCAGAAAGTGGGTAGCATGCAGGCCTTCGTTGATCAGCTTGTCTTGGTTTCGCTGAAATTCAAAGACGATCATTCTCCTTGGTTCTAGCGACGCTGACGGAATGACAGCACGACTGAATTTGTGTTTGAGCTCCAAAAGCCTCATTACTCGTATTCAAGGAGCCAGGTCTCACATATGATGTTGTGTCTCTGGGTGTATGAACGCATTTGCCCTCGTTTATCGGTATCGCCGGTACTCCTGCTTCGCTATGGTAATTCAATAATTATTCTGAGCCCCCAAGCTCCGGTCTTTCGGCATGCGTTTGATTTAGCAGCGGCGTTCTGTCGTTGAAGTTAGGCAGTGTTACCTCACAATCCCTTGTTATGTAGCACTGCAACGTTTGTGTTTGGGCCTTCCTCGCTCGGAGGTTGTGTGGCAATGCCCGCTTCATGCCCTGACGTCCGTCACGTCAGAGGTACGACTTGTTGACATTCCGAATGACATATTAGCCCAGAGGTAGCCTTCTCTGAACTGAGCTCGCCTGATAAAATTTTAAAAATTTAAACATATACAATACAATTATTCTGCTTCGAAGAACCCCTCCAGAGTTTCGAAAAATTCATCCCGAATTTTGCCTCTGGTTATCATCTGCAACAGTGTCCAAGATTTACTTACATAATAGTACGTCCTACCCACTGCACGACTTTTTGCTTACAAGAGTTGACTCGCATGGTTTTCTCCTTGTTTTCTAATTCTGTACCATCATTCTAGAGTTTTGATTACTGAACATTTTTCACAGTTGTGCTTCATTATACTTTATTCTTTACAAATTATAATAATTTTAAAATTTTTCTTATTCTGACACGTAGTTTCTTAACCCACTATTTGATATTTTACCTGGAACTTTGTCTTTGAAACAAAACTTTTTCTTACGTTTTCTCAACACATACATTTCGAAAACTACGTTTACGTAACTACTCTCGATATTACCGCACACAATATAGTGGTGGGTAGCTCCAGTTACCTCTCTTACACTGATCAGCTAGAACATTATGACAACCTACCTAGTAGCCGGTATGTCCAGCTTTGGTACAGATAACAGCGGAGACCCGTCGTGGCGTGGAAGCAATGAGGCCTTCATAGGTCGCTGGAGGGAGTTGGCACTCCATATGTACTAATTGAAATGTGTGTTGCAGAAGCACTACAAAGAACCTCAACCTAAAATGCTATATTTTCCTAAAATTTCGTAACTATTTCCACTATAATTTCAGTTACTTTTATCTCTGTGAGAGTAGCGGTTTATTTGCTTTCTTTCGCTCTTGTCAAAAATAGAATGTCATTTTTGAATTGATTATTTATTCGGGTAATAGGATGTAACAGAAAAAGATAGCAATGTCATACATGTCAAGCATAATCGTCACTGTACTGGGTGCAGAAGGCGTACCAACGCGCTGTTAAGCAGATGGACATCAGTACTAACACACTTGAAGTGTAGACATTGATCTTATTTAACTGTGTCCTAACGTACACAAAAACGTATGGACTGTTGTTCAAAGCGTGAAGTAGGCCTACTGGAAAGCTTGAACGAACTGGGCAGTCGCTACGGAGATATGATCCTGACTCATCCACACTGGGTCGACATTTATGTAGTAGAATTTTTCTTTTAGTGCTAACAGTAAGTGCTCACGTCTGTAACGGTTCAGATATCGGTGTCACATCTCACTGAACTATTAATTAACCATGATTTTGAAGATTATACGTCATAAGCTGAACGATATCGCTAGTGTCTGGACTTTACTGACATCTGCACAGAACCCATTGCTGGATAAATACAACTTTCACTTATCGTTTACGTTATTTGTGTGACAGCTTCCCACTCCCACCGCCAAAGCCATCGATTTATTCATATTTTTATGATATGCGAGGCCACCCAGAGAAAAGGAAGCTAGCACTGACCAGTAAGGATGGTGTAGCGACTCAATGAGGAAGATTCGGGCGAGTCTTTCTCAAATAAAACTCCTCGCCGGGCCACTAAATCATCTGATCCAGTCGCAGTGCATTAGCAATAAGCAGGCGAGAGCAACGGAACTGGATGCAAATTTTCGTCATCGAGTTATCTGTGTTTTTTCGGAGTCTCCACTGCTGAAAGATTTTTTTTGAGTAACCCTTCTTCATATGTCACCTGTTATCTTCACCAGTCGTCACAGGTTCTTTTTAGGGTCTCGTATAATTAACCTAACAGGGACCAAAAATTTGTTTCCGTTGTATTGCGTTTTTGTAGCCATGTGAACTTAAAACAATTCTCTGACTTTGCTACACCAAAAATATTCCATATGTCATATATTCCAGCCGACATTATTACTGAGTTTGACTTATACAAAATTTATTATTAATTATAGACTTTGCCTGTATCTTCTTAAATATATATAGGTAAGAACGTTAATCGTACGGTCTCGGTAGGTCGCGGTACGTCTTCCGCATGCGATCTTTGCCTCTAGCGGAGGGCGAGCCGTTTTGACGTAAACGAGTGGCAGTGTGAGAAGTGAGTCGGACGGCAGCAGGCGGCGAAGCGCAAAGGGCTCTTCAGGTACGGCGTGTTCTGATTTCAGCTGTGCGATCTCTCTACCGGACGACGGGACTTCACTATACCACCTGGGGCCGCGTCTCCGAGAATGTTTTCATCCTGTCTGCCCCGGAGGACACGAGACGCCCGAAGTTATTCCTACTGCGGAAATCAGTGGTTGTCGTGCCTTGGTTAAGAGGGAAGCGTGGCATTTTAGAACTGTGGTGAGGTACGTTATATGGGGACAACATGAGCTTCGCAAAATGTTCCTCCTTGTTGTCTTCAATAGTGCATTGCTATTAGCTTATGCACCTTAGCCGCCTTCACGGCCATTACAACTCTAAAATTACCGACCCATTCTTCCTGTTTTTTTTAAGCCCCAGTCATGAGTACGCTGATTTGGAGTTCGAGAGGCCTGCACGCGTTAGAAACAACTGTTTAGTGAATCACAAGTAAATTTGTGATTTTCTGTAACTGATGCATACTGTGTTTTTACCTTCTTATATATGATAGCTTTGTGGACTTAGGTTTAAGTTACCTCATTTATTGCTGTGAATGGCTTTGACGTTTGCTTGTTAAATTGTTAACTCTGGGAGAAAAGGATTCGTAATAATTGATTGGTATTTCAGGTATAGTCTGCTAATGTATTCGAAGCTCATTTGCCAACCTTGTGCATCCATTCAAATCTTGTGATTCTCTCCCTCATGGCGGCCCCTTGCTACCGTTACGCCATCGGGCGTTGTTCTGAAACTGAACTGTAGCTGGCGGGCGAGCCTTACCATCTTCTTGTTAAGGTTTTGGTGTATGCTCAGTAACACGCCTCGATTGTTTTTTTTTAATCAGTACTGGAGAGCTTGGTTTCTGCCCCTTTGTTGGTCCATGGGCGTGTAATTACGCTTTTAGCCGTTTGTGTTCAGTTTCATGATTGACGTAAGGAAAAGTATCTTTAAATCAACAAATAAAAAATTTCCTGATGCAACATTGTACCTCTCTTGGCTTTTTTAATTATGTATTTTTCGTAATGTCCTTTTGAGAACTGAATATAAATTTTAGGGTAGTTGTTTGAGAAACCTTTCATTCCTTTGGTGAGTGGTGTTGTGGAACATAGTGATAACAAGCAAACTGTAAATCAGTAAACTGGCTGACAAAATACGATAAGGTGAATTGTTAAAGCATTTCACACAAATTCTTTAGCTGGCGTGTTGAAGCATAGATACTCCATGAAATTTTTGGTGTCCTAATAAATTCATGGTATCTCATTATAGGAATTGAAACTTAGTGATAAGCAATTAATTCTCAAGGAATGCAACAAATATCCTTGCTTCTGTGATGAGCGTTATTGAAAGTATTCGCTTCCACAACTACGGTAGTAAAGTGCTAAGCTTATTTGTCGTCATTAAACATAAATTTTTCATAACCATGTACAACGGTTTGCGTTTCCTATGATTTTACAATATAATGTGGGTCATTGTGACAGTGTATTAAAGTCTTACTTGAATGCAAAAGTAAACACTGCAGCACATGGCATGTACGTATTTATGAAATTCTCTTGAGGCTTGTTGTTCTGAACGTGTTTTTTTTAATTGACTGTTGAAAGCTTACAAGTAAATTTTTCTCAGTTGGCTTGATTGATCCTTTAAGCACAAAATGTTGAATATTTTGGTTACAAATGATGAACGCTTAATTGAGCCAAGTCCTCCCCCACCTAGACAATCTCACGCAGTAGCTGGACTATTGCCTTCCTATCTTGGACTAAACTTGCTTAAATCTCAACAGAATTATATCACTGGCCACGTAAGTTTATATAAATTGAATTTTCCGGAGATGTTCGTTAATAGTCGTCCAGCTTACCGCTTAACTGTTTTTTAAACTTACATACGCCTCTTTTACTCTTCATACATGGTAAAAATATTGTGAATCACCTGTTATATTCTTAAGTAATCACATAAAATATACAAAAAATTGCCACTGTAGTCAAGTGTTTCTTTCAATATCTTTAACAACTTGGCATATAGAGTATTATAGATGATCCAGCGGAGACACCTCTACGTGAAGTCAGGATCGTTATCGGGAATCTCCAAGTGTCGACGACATTAGTAAAACATTGAGTTTAGTTACTTATTCACAATGTTTATAATTCGTCGTTCTTTCGCGCATATCTTGGCTGTTGCTCATTTGGCTGCGTATTGGCTTTTAGCTGACGTCCGTTGAGTGACCTCAGCGTTTGCACGCCCGGGAGATGTCTGCGGCCATGGCGCCGCGGCGGACTGACAGCGAGCATGAATGGCCTTTGCTCAGCACGAAGTGGTTCTCGCGCTGGCTGCTTGAGCGTAATCGGTCCCAGTCCGAATTCTACGGTGACCTTTGATGACCCATCCGCGATGTACCTGGTGTCGGTAGTCGTGTGGTCGATTAATCTCCTCCCTAACCCTGGTAGGTGTCAGCACCCGAAGGCGGCCGAGTGTTGTACAGGAACGTGGATTCAGAGGCCCTGTTACTGGCTTCCGCGTTGAAGTCCGGTATTGACAGAACTCTGCCATGTGGTGTTGTCGGAAGACAGTCAGTTTCTTCGTCCGTAGACGGTAAGTGGAGAGAAGCATGAAGTTCATCAGGTGAAGGCCGTCATCTTGACTAAATCTTCAGCTAAGTTCATACACTGCTGGAGCATCTAGGACATAGATTCACTACAGTACCGTAATCATGGATTAGAGTACTATTACTGTAAATGCCATCGAACCCAATTATCAACTCATGACGAGAACTGAAGAGCTGGAATATGAAAGGGAAGTAGTCTGAAGCTATGGCGCAAGGCTCGGCTTGTAATGACCGAATGTGGCGTCCTTATTCTGCTATATTCACTTAACAGGCTGTTAACTGCTGTCGGGCCCCCGCTACGTGCTCTTGTGAAAGACAGTCTCCTGCAACATGACTCACTATCTAACGAATATAATTGTCTTGCTTCCTTTGGTTTTGTCAGTCTACTTTCCGCCGCTGAATGTGTATCCTTACTCGTCAGACAATGTCGTAATGTGTTGTCGACCTGATCCACTTGCGGCATAATGGCTTATTTCCTGCTTCCGCGTCTATCTCGGGCATGACTTGAATTTGCCTCCGACAATGTGAATCATTGTTCATAAAATTTTTCTAATTTCTACCCTTTACTAGTCTGTGCCATAACACAACCTTCTTCCCAAATTTTCCCTTCCTTTCACTTATTACTAATTAATCTAAAAGTGCCTCGCATTTAAAAAAATTGTTTACAATTGTTTCCTGGGGTGCTTCACAGCCTAAGTCTTGAATCTGTTACCTTAATTAATCTACTTTGTCATTCTGTCCTGGTTGTATAGACTATTTACACTTTCCACTTACGTTACTCATTATCAGTTTGTATCCATTCCACATGTATCTGAATGCTATACAAGAAAGTTTCACAAATGAACACTAGAACCAAGATCAAACTTATCATTGATACACAGAAAATAGTGGTATTTTGTCTACGTTTCTGATGATATTGTATCACATGTTGCATTATTTGATTGTCTGAAGTTTGTCTTGTTTCTGTAGTTATTAATTCGTCTTGGGATTGTAACGAAGTGGAATCTGAGGTACTATCAATAAAAGTTAGCTGTTGTTTAGCTAATATCTGTGGTGATTCCTCCGGCCAATACGTTAATCGTTGTTGCGTCGGTGATGGTAGCTGGGAGGTGAAATTGTTCCTTCTATTGTGCGGTAGATGAACATAGACTGGTTACGATCTCAAAACATTTCATTGGCGTAATAGGATAAGTTTCTTTTCCCGTTAACAATGCAGGCTAAAAATATGCCGAACTTGGTGGTCGACATGGGATTCCTCATTACAATTTAGGAAAAATAATGTATCTAGCAGACCTAGTCGCGCCAGTAGTTTTAATAGAAACGCGATTTAAAAAGGAATCTCTGGCAACGCTTTAACTGTGCTGCGCGACTAATAACAGGTAACATGAACTCCGCGCTGTCCCATTAGCTCAGTGAGCGGGCACCGTAGCTCAGCGTGTTCGCTAAGAGGGGTGGCTGTCTTCTGTAACTACAAAACAAAACAAAGAGTGAAGTGTTCAAAGACGAAAATGAAGAGGTGTTATGTGACGTGCGCCCAGACCAAACGAGAACAATAACGAAGAAAGAAAAGACATACGAGGCAATACCGTAGGGAGTGGATACGTACACTTGCCGATGTTAGTCGCGTTCGCTCCAAACGTTTTTCTTTTTTGAGTTAAAACATTAAATTGTATCCAGTTCACACCTCCACACTGCGGTATCTTGTGTTTTTTTCTGATACTGTTACCTATAAGTACTAAGGCATAACATGAACTTCTTAGAGATAAACGACCACTTCAACACAAATAAAGCCAGCGGGAAATACTAATGGTTACAGTAACATCGTCTGTATCCAGTGAGGTATAAAAAACACTACGTAGGCTACACTAGACTACACATACGCTACGCCCAATGATTCCATTCTGAATGTCTGACGTCCAGCCTTATCTTCAGAGCTGGTACGTACACGTACGAGCAACGTTAATTTTAGAGATGTTCGAAGCAATCACCTTTCATTTGCAAACACTTCGCCACTCACTGGATCATACTTAGGTGGACCGTTCGCAACACACCTGCATCCGCATTTGCCGAAGCGGAATGCAAGCGAGTTATTAGGTCGTATACATACATGCGTAGGGTACTATAAACTTGTTCCTTTAAGTGTCCCCTCAAATAGAAATTTAGTTGATTAATGTCCGGGGATCGTGGAGGTCAGAACGTTGGACCTCCACGACCAGTCCATTTTGATGGAAACGCTTCATTTCAATAGTTCCACACATTCATTCCAAAGCGTAGCGGTGCACCATCATTGTGACACCATAGCTGTCACCAGACGCCAAGTGGCATGTTTTATAATGAGTTAGGCAAAGCATTGCAAAGGAGCATACGATACAGGGGCCCACTCAACTTGTCCGGCAATAGGTAAGGGTCCAAAAGCACTCCTCCCACGATTCCAGCTCACAGGTTTACGCCAAAGCGTGCCCGAAAGCTACGTTCATGGGTGATATGTTGGTTGTGTTTTGACCAATAAAGGCTGTTGTGGTGGTTGAAAATACCTGCACGAGTGAAACTGGATTCATCAGTCCATTGGTGCAGAAGCCATCCAGAAAACAGTACTCGTCAAATGCGTTCTAGCCGCTGATGAGTTAACGTGTAATGATATGGATGCAGTTCTTCAACGAGCAACACTTTAACGACTAGTGATTGAGATATCTGGAACTGTCTTGCAATATCACAAATGATTCGCCGAGGTGAGTGGTGAACGGTTTCAAGAATCCCGTCCCCTGTTTGTGGAGTACGTCTAATCGTTAGACGCCCTCTGTCCACTACTTGTAGACGAAGATAACCGGTTTCCCGAAAGCATTGCTCCAGGCGACGAAAAACTTCATCGGAATGGCGCCTTTGAGGGTACCATGCAGCATACGCACGAGCAGCAACAGCTTGGTTGTCGGATGCACACAGTACCAAAATCACATTGAGGTAGTCATCGTTTGAATACATGAACGGGAAGACGCTCTACATGAACTTGACAGGATCAATTTAGGTTGTGAGCTGTGCTATTCGTAGACGCATGCACGCAGTTTAATGGACACCATTGTCATGTAAGATGCTATTATGTGACAAAATGATGTCCTGTTTATAAACGAGAACTAGGGAACGGACGTTTATAAAATAAGAAAGGAACCTCACGAGGATTCGAAAAATAGCTCGACGGCGGATATGGATTTGATGTCCCAGTGCCGGCCGGTGTGGCCGAGCGGTTCTTGGCGCTACAGTCTGGAACCGCGAGACCGCTTCGGTCGCAGGTTCGAATCCTGCCTCGGGCATGGATGTGTGTGATGTCCTTAGGTTAGTTAGGTTTAAGTAGTTCTAAGTTCTAGGGGACTGATGACCTCAGAAGTCCCATAGTGCTCAGACATTTGAACCATTTTTTGATGTCCCAGCAGTCTACTCAGTGAGCTACGTAGACTGGTACGGTAATACGGAGTAATACAAGTTCTTCTTTAAATTTTAATGCTCTGCACGATGTGACAGTGTTGCCAGTTTCTCGTTTTCCTACACGTGTTTTGAAAATACATCCGATATGATTTTACAAGATAAAATTCTGGCTTTCAACAGGATGATGAACCGCATACTATGGGACTTAACTTCTGAGGCCATCAGTCCCCTAGAACTTACAACTACTTAAATCTAACCAACCTAAGGGCATCACACACATCCATGCCCGAGGCAGGATTCGCACCTGCGACCGTAGCGGTCACGCGGTTCTAGACTGTAGCGCCTGGCCACTCCGGCCAGTTCAAAGTGCGGCATCTTTCCTTCACCCTGTGTATAGAATAATAAAATACCAGCGACGCAGAGGCATCAAGCTGCACATCCTTCCGCGTTCTAGCCTTCAGATAAGTTTTTGGCGGTCAGAGACGCGTCGGCTCTGCTCTGTCGGCGACAGGCAACAAAGAAACAAAATAAACAATTATATAGTTTCATTTACCAATTTGACCCTAATACTTTAAAGGAAACTGGGCGACATGGAAGTACTCTAAAATTTGATTCTACCCTTTCTGCCACTTGTAGGCACCTACACCAGTGTGGCACCGTACATTCTCGTAATGAATCATCTTTCCCTCACCAGTGTATAGGGTCATCATATACGTCAATAGGTTCTCCGAGACTGTATTATGGATTACCAGTGTTGGAGAATTGTACAAATCAGATTCCCTACTTCTTTGGGTCTAACAGTGGCTGCAAAGCGTTTGCTCTTTGACGTTTCATGGTGGACACATGACCGTTTATCCATTGTCACTCGGCACAAATCAACAATAGTTTAGTTTAGACACCATCGAATGAATTTAGGTATTCTTCAGCGATACACCGTAGTTGGGATGGGTGCAGACACGATGACAATCAATCATCCTGAAGACATTCATGAAGATGCTGTTTACCTTGCACATAAGAGTAACTTTTACTCAACTTCTGCGGCTGACATTTTATTGTGGTTTTTACAAAACATATTTCACCTAATTGTGTTAGGCGCCTTCAGTAGAATTTTTTATGTCCCCCTACGTTTCATATGCGTTAATTTGCGCTTGTAAAACCACGTCTGACCGTAAACTCCTTCGACCAGTTTTCAGTAACCTGCATCTGACAGTCATGCTGTTCTGTATTGAATTTAGCCTTGCTGCTGTAGCTTTCTTGTTCACTGCGCAAGACCTGCTCTTGTTTAGGCAGTTGTAGAGTCTTACTGCAGCATATAAGTACATCCTGGCTATCTATTATGCACATATTAGTAATTACTGTACAAAGTCTATCTATTTGCCAAGAAAACGCGAAGTGTTAAAAACAGTATTTTCTACCAGAAAATGATATTGGTGCAAATAATGAAACTGTAAATAATGCGTCTGTCTGTATCTCTATTTGAATACGCTAACCTCCAAACCTACTAGACGTATTTTGACTGAGTTTTCGCAGATAATTTTAGCGTAGCTTGAGGTGACGTATATTGCTTATTTAATCAAAATAGCATCACAAAACAAGTATAATGTGATTTAAATTTTTATCTAAAACCGTCGTGTCTGTGTCGCTTGCACACGATAATCTCCAAAACTATTAGACGAATTCTGATGGCGTTTTCATAGGTAACTTCAGCATAGCTTGAGGCAACATATAAGCTGTATTTCAGTAAAATCGGATGATAGGAAAAATATATCCCGATTTAAAACCCATACATATTACACAAATGGATGCAGGTATGTATGTATATGGAAGAAGAGGCACACAGCAGTCAGTGGCAATCTCATAAGTTTTCATTATGATTGAAAATCTAGATTTCGGCTATAAATAGCCATCCTCAGTGCATTCCTGGTGGAATCAAAACTAATTATGTATATCTGTGTGTACGTTCCAAACTTGCTCCTAAACCACTGGACTGATTTCTAACAAACTTGGTACACATCACATTCTGTCTCGAAATAATCGCTGTGAGGGTAAGAATACCTACCTATCAAAGGGGTGGAGGTGGAAGAGAAAAAGTATATCCCACGACCCGCGAATACCCAGACTTTATTCATCCAGTATTTGAGAATCAGAGCGCTTAGTGACTTGCAACGAAGTCTACAGAAAATTTCAAACCTTTAAGGAACTTCTCGCAGACAATCCCAAAAAAATTAAGAAAGGAGAAAACCTTCTCGCTTAATCTTTCTCGTTTATTCGCTATGTATCTTCATGTCCACTTTTTTGTCAGTCATAAGCACAAGGAATAAACCTGCTCACACACTGGTCGGTTGGGTAGTCAGCCAGTCGGCACCGAAGTTTCAGAGAGGAGCGGGATACCTCCTTATTCTACTCAGAAGTTTGAGACTGCTTTGTAAGGCCTGTTATCTTTTAGTATTGACAGGGAGCTGTCGCACACTGATAGTTCAATAAGCTGATGCCATGTAAACGCAGCTGACATAATATGCACCCAGTTCATTTTTCACGTAACTGGGAAATATTCCCTTATCCCACTAAGCCCTTCAATTGTTCACGATGTTGTTCCCCTAAATATGTATCTCTTAAAGTAAAATGCCATTTCTGATAAAATTAGAGCTTGTAGATAGTTGACATAAATTATTTTTTAAATAAATGCTACCGGGGTCAGGCGTTGTGTCCGATGAGAAAACGAAAATTCCGTGTAAACTTTTAATATAAAACAAAATAACAAATCGAACACACGCTAACTCATGTCCTCGAACAACGAAGTAACTACAGTTCACTTCAGAGTAGTTCCTGTCATTGAATTAAATATCAAAAGATTATTAGTGCCGCTGACACAATATTTTTTGGAATGCCTAACGGTATTTTTGTACTAACCAGCACATGCTTAAGTATTCTAGGAAGGAGGTACGTTCTCAAAGGATATTTGAAGACATTTCTGGATATATATTGCACTGAATAGTTCCTTTTCTGTTGAGACAAAAGCTCTGCAGTGCGGTGAAATTCAATATTACAATCGCAGCACTGAGTTCAGGTCGCACAGCACTGTTTATACCGCCACATTCCTGGACAACAGAATCTCATTTCCCAGTTAACTCGATGCCCTTTTCATGACTGTTATTCATTCACTTAGTAGAACTACGTTGTGATCAGAAACAAAACAATGCTTATGCTGTAATTCGAACTTAACTGTTAAAAGCGCTTAAGTTACCTTGTGAACTGAATACAGCACAATGCTTTATGCAATACTTATGAATATAGAAGATAACAATATTCACATAACAAAGAAACTATGTAATTATATGCGTTTCGCTCTTGAGAATAACTGCAAAAATTTAGGAATCAGACCAATTAGTGACTTGCAGAAAATTTTACATACAATTAAAAACCTTTACGAAAGATTTTTCGCTGCTAACCTACACAAACCGTATATGTGAATTACATGTGACATATGCGTAAGCAGACAATGCTCCTCCTAAACTCCTGGGTAGATTTCAAACAAATTTAGTACATATATTACTTACTATCAAGAAAAGAATGTTGTGGGGGTAAAAACCAGCAGATTCCTGTTACGGTGGGGGTGCTACGTAGGAGAGAGAAGGGAAGAGCTGGTCATGGATGAATAATGATGGGGAAGGAGGAGATGGACAGATACAGAGGGGGGGAGGGGGAGGAGGAGAGATGGGCAGAGAGGAGGTGAAATGGACAGAGAGAGGGAGATGGAGATAAAGGAAAAAGGAGGCGATGGACAGTGTCAACAGATGGACAGTCTCTGTCCATCTCCTCCTGCCGCTCTCTCTGTCCTTCTCTTCCTCTGCTCCTTCCCCTCCGTGGAATGTGCTCCTCCTCCCCCCCCCCCCCCCCCCCACCCGTCTCTCTCTGCCTACATCTTCCTCCCCTTGTCTCTGCCCATTTCACCTTACTCCCATCTGTGCCTGTCACCATCTTCCCCCTCGCTCTCTGTCCATCTCCTCGTCCTTTCTTCTCTCCCATGTTATCACACTCACCCCAATAGAAGGCTGCTGGTTCTTACCCGTAGAGTATTTATTTCCAGGTCGTAACTATATGTACGCAATTGATTCAAATCTTTCCAGATGTTTAGAATAAGGTTTTTATCTGTGACTTCGCTCCCATACGCACATTCAACAGATTTCACACATATTTAACACTCTTTACGCGTATTTGTATACTTGTTTCACCTCTGTCTAGCAAATTTCGCACTGTAGTTTCATTTTCACGCAGCTTAAGGTTTATAACCTCTTATCTCCTGTATTGTGTGTTGTGCAGTGTATAATTTTGCAAGTACATCCAGTGACATATGTGCCTACTGTTTGCGGTATACGTTCTGAATAGAATCTATAGTAAAGAAATAATAAATTAACACGTCACGCAAGATGTGGTACTTTCTCGTCAGTGTTTATGACGTCATATCTACTTAACTATTTGTTATACAATGATACATTTTTCTAGGTACATTCAGCGGCGTATGTAGATACTGCCTGCGAAATGTGTTCGAAATACAGTTAGTAATATGTTTAAACGTCTTCCATGATGTGGTAGTCTTTCACGTGTTCAGTGTTTGCAGCGTACCTCCTGTACTAAATGTCGTAAAACGATGTAATTTCTTTGATACACTCAATGGTCTATTTGAATCCTGTCTGCAAAATGTCACAAATACAGGTAGTAGTAAGGAAGTAATTGGTTTCATGTGGCAGTTTACTGCATGAACAGCGAAAATGTAGGCGACAAACTTTATTCCTTTCAACATTTTGTGGGGGTCATTAGCGAGATAAAGATTTGAAATTATGTGTAAGATTTGTTCTACGTCTCTAAGCGCTCTTTCTCAAATTCTGGATAGCTAAATTATAAATATTCTCGCATCTTGAGCTAGACGGTTCCTTCACGCTCAACTCCACTCCTTTGACAGTTCGGTGGTTCTGACCCCCAAAGTGATACTTTGCGGACAGTGAATGGCGTGTGTGTTGGCTGAAATCGGTCAAGTGATTTAGGATGAGATGTGGAACATACAACACATACATACAGTACATAAATACATCAGTTTATATATGCAGTGACTGAAAAATAATCGCAGCAGCAAGGAGGAGTTGTCACATAAACGAAAGTTGACACTCTTTCTACATCTGAAAGATGTCTATTCAAATTTCACGCGAGTCGCATTAGAGTTGCGTTAGTAGCGCCGCTATGAGGATGCAATTCAGGTTTGCTTTAAATGTAACGGTCGTGAGCGTTACTCACCTTTGAGACTAAACGTGATGAGTTGTTAGTCAGGAATGCCTTTCATGTGGTGGTGGTGGTGGTGGTTCAGTGACCTCAACGAATTTTTTGGGCTCCAACTCCCACTGCACTGAATATTTTATTTAATCCATACTTGACATTTATTGGAACAAGTATTGCTACAACTGATCAAAAAAATGCTTTCGGTTTTGATTCGTTGTCGAGTTATAGCGAATATCACGACTGGATGTGTACCAGCGCAACGGTCAACCAGTCACTCTGTAAACAGTGGGCGAGTGGGAGCTTATATTTCCGTGGCACCTTGATAGACTGTATAGACGTGAAACTGACCGGAGACGAAATAAAAAATTTGATTGAGAACTCAGTGAATTTAGTGGGGTACTACGAGAACTTTCAAGCAGTGAGACTGAAGATGTAGTCGTCGAACTTCCAGATCAAGTTGTTTCTGAGGGCAGCGAGTCGGATAAAAGATTAGTGTAAGTATTTACATTTTTACTGTTAAATATATAATTGAGCATATTAGTATGTCTGCCTCAGTATGAGTTGTTAGCGTATTAGCCTCCGGCTCTGTTCTCAGCTTTTTATAGATATTCAAGCAGCAACAAGGTGACGCAAGACGGAGGCATAATTTGATCACCTTGTTAGAGAAATGGTTATCGGGGCAGGTATGATATGGAAGACAGAGCCTTACGTAAATTAAAGGCGGAGGGCTGCTGCTAACATGAGAGAGCTTCTAAAGGAACTAAGCCCGTGACAAAACCTGTTAAAAGTAAAGTTTTTGTCGTGTGCTTTGATGATAACATCTTAGAATAATATTGTGATGTAATCAACCAAACTCTAGGCATTCTTTGGGAATCATCTGAAGATACTTTTCTGAAACATTCCAATGCTTTTGAAAAGGAAAAAATTGTCAGCAATTGGAATTTGAACTGTGGAGTCCATAGACAAAACAAGGACAGATTCCATGATACATTTAGAAAACAAAATTTTAGGATATAAAGAGCTTCATTTTCGGAGCATAGGCTTAGGCTCATACGAAAGTTCCTGCGTTTTGATGATGACCGGCAAATTTGCTCTTATCAGGGATGTATGGAACATTACAGTATGTTTTCTGAATCTTATAATCCAGGTGAGTCAGTTATGGTGGATGAAGAACTCTTGTCCTTCCATGGGCGGTGCCCATTCAGGCTATACATTCCAACAAAACCAGGAAAATACGGCATACGTTCCACTAGCTACTGATCTTTTGGGAGAGAGCCGGCCGCGGTGGCCGAGCGGTTCTAGGTGCTTCAGCTCGGAACCGAGCGACTGTTAGGGTCACAGGTTCGAATCCTGCCTCGGGCATGGATGTGTGTGATGTCCTTAGGTTAGTTAGGTTTAAGTAGTTCTACGTTCTAGAGGACTGATGACCTCAGATGTTAAGTCCCATAGTGCTCAGAGACATTTGAACCATTTTTTGGGAGAGAAAATAAATACAGTTGGACTGTTCGAAGTGACAAACGCGATATACCTACAGAACTCCGTCCTGTTTCTCTAAAAAAATCTACATCAGGATCAGTTCGGTTTGCCTTAGCTAATGTTGCCACTTTAGTCAACTACATGCCTAAGAAATGAAAGGCTGTTACAGTATTGCCAACCCAACATCGCGACATATCGCGGAAGAGAAGTCAGAAATTACCCTATTCTACAGCTGTACAGTCTGGAGTGGGTACTTACGATAAGAGTGTTATAATGTGTCGAGCAACGCGGCGATGCCCAGTACCGGGATTTTTTAACCTGACATTGTAGCACACAATTCGTATGTTTCAACATACACACAAGGAATATGAAAACCATCCAAAGAGGAAGAAAGCAGTAGTGAAAGATCTGGCTCGAGAACATTGCGAACTCAACGTGAAAGGCGCCATCAAAATGGTATAGATCTTTGCTCAGAATGCATAACACCTTTATTAACTTCTCACTATGAATACAACAAACACCAAGGTGCTCTAAGCAGAGGAAACATTAGATAGCCGCAAGGGAAAGTAACACGTACAACTGTGCATAATCTGCCGAAGAAGCTCGCTGTTACTAGCGAGCCAGGAACAAAGACAATAAGTACATGAAAGCTTGCACTTCTTGCAAGAAGCGTATTTATTCTGCACACACACAAAGAGAGAAGAATTAGTTCGTACCGTGAAATGCTCGGTGTATGAATTAGAGCGATTATTATAATTGTGAAATTATAAATAAATGTAAAATCGTTGTTTATAATTTGAACTTCATTCAAAGGATTCTTTTACAAAAAATGCTTGCTCAATATTGTCAACATTTTAAATCTGTAATCTTACAACGTTATGGAAATATTAACTGATACGGTTTTACCTGGCGAGGGATAGAGTAATGGCCGTGGGCTCTGTCGCTGACCCTTCCCACACCCATTGGTGATAGCCAGTGCACCGAAGAGCATAGGTATGCGAATGTTAAGGGGACAAAGACACCATTACCTCAGAGAAGCTGGATGTCCCTTCTCCGATATTACTGAAAGTCCTGGAGGAATTTAGCCATTGTATGCCCGCATCTCGTGGTCGTGCGGTAGCGTTCTCGCTTCCCACGCCCGGGTTCCCGGGTTCGATTCCCGGCGGGGTCAGGGATTTTCTCTGCCTCGTGATGGCTGGGTGTTGTGTGATGTCCTTAGGTTAGTTAGGTTTAAGTAGTTCTAAGTTCTAGGGGACTGATGACCATAGATGTTTAGTCCCATAGTCAGAGCCATTTTTTTAGCCATTGTACAAGATAGCTGTCGGCGGTTGTTATGAAAATGTACAGCCACAAAAAGACACGTAACACTACCGAGGGGAAGGCTATTGTGTTCGTCGTATGGCTCTGGCGAATCGTGCATCTGCAGCAGCAATTTGAGCAGCAGTTGGCACCACAGTGACACAACGAACTGTTACAAATCGGTTACTTCAAAGACAGCTCTGAGCCACAAGCTCTGTAGCGTGCATTCCACTGAACCCAAACCATCACCATATGCGACTTCAGTGACATAGAGTTCATTGGAGGGTTGGGTGAAGGTCTGGGTTTTCTAACGAAAGTCAGTTCTGCCTTGGTGCAGCTATGGTTAGGAGGAGGTCAGTTGAGGAACTGCACCCAGCCTGCCTGTGGTCTAGACACACTTGACCTACACCTGAAGTAATGGTCTGGAGTAGGATTTCGTATGACAGCAGGAGCACTCTCGCAGTAATCTTACGCACTGTGATTGCAAAACTGTATGTCAGTCTGATGATTCAACCTGTTTTGCTGACATTCATGGCAGCATTCCATTGGCAGTTTTCCAATAGGATAACATACTGCTTTTGTAACCCAACATGTTCTATGGAGTGCTGACATGTTGTCTTTCCTGCTCGATCACTAGATCTCTCTCCAAACGAGCACATTTGGGACATCATTGGACGACAACTACAGTGTCAGCCACAAACACCATTAACTGTCACTGTATTGACCAAGTACTCCAGATATGGAACTCCATCCCACAAACTGACATGCAGCACCAGTACAACACAAAGAATGTATGTTTGCGTGCTTGCATTCAACATCCTGGCGGTTACACCGGTTGTTATTGTACTAGCATTTCACATTTGCAATGGCTTATGTCACGCTTACATTAACCTGCGATCCTGCAATGTTAATCCCTTTAGTACCTACACAAATATATTCCCGAAATTTCATAACTCGATTGTTTGGTGTGTAGATTTTTTTTCCATCAGTGTATAGATACACTTGCTGAGTACCCAACATTGCCCATGTATGTATTTATTCTAATCATTTAATAGTCCGTCTCCTGTTTCTCCCCTCTCATTCCATCTCCTCCTTCACCACTCTGTCCATTTCCTCCACCTATGACTCCCTGTCCATCTCCTCCTGCCCCTCCCTCTGTCCATATGCTCCTTTCCAATCTGTCCATATCCTCCTCAACATTTTAGCCCACTTCCTCTTCCCTTTTCTCTTGTCTAGCTTCTGCCGATCTTTGTCCTACTCCATCCACTTTCTCTCTCCACCTCTTGCCGCACGGAGTGGCCGCGGGGTTAAAGGCGCCATGTCACGGATTGCGCAGCCACTCCCGCCGAAGGTTAGAGTCCTCCTGCGGTCATGGGTGTGTGTTGTTCTTAGCATAGGTTTAAGTAGTGTGTAAGTCTAGGGACCGATGACCTCAGCAATTTGGTCACTTCGGAATTCGCGCACCTTTGAACATTTTCTCCACCTTCTATATCTCCCACTCCCTGTCCATCTCGTCCTGCCCCTCTCTCTGCCCATCTCTTATTCCTCCCTCTCTGTCAATGTGCTCGTCCCCATCTGTCCATCTACACCTTCCTCTCTGTCCTTCATTCGCCACTCCTCTGTTTCCTCCTCTCCATCTTTCCACCCATCTCCTACCCCTTCTCCCTCTCTCCTTAACAATCTCCTCCTTAACCTCCCACTGTCATCGTCTTCCCCTCTCTCTTTCCACCCCCTTCTCTTCCCTTTCTCTGTCCATTTCCTCCTCCCCCTCTCCCTGTCCAAATCTTCTCCACCCCATCTATCCGTCCACTACATCAAACACACCACTTCTTGTCCCTCTCTTCCTGTCCCTGTCTTCATCCATCTCCTTTTTCCGCATCTCTCTGTCCATCTCCTCCTCTCCTTTTCCGCTGCTCTTCCCTCTCTTCCCGCTCTGTCCATTTCCTCCTCTTCCCTTTTCCTGTCCACCTCCTCATTCCCCACACTCCACCTGTCTCATCCTCCCTCTGTCTCTGCCTATCACCTCCTCTTTCCTTTCCCTGTCCACCCCCCCTCTTCTACCCCTTCTGTCCATCTCCTACTTGCCCCCTATCTGTGTCTGTCTCCTCCTTCTCCCTCTGTCTGCCCATCTCCACCTCCCTCCTTCTTTCTCCAAGGTATCACTCCTGTCCCAATAGGAATGTTTCTCACATATTTCACATCTGCCTGTATCGAAATTCGCCCTTCACTTTAGTTTTCACGCAGCTCAATGTTTATGGGGTCACATACCCTGAATTATGTCGTACGATTGTGCAGGTACATTCAGTGGTATATGTTAATACTGCCTGCAAAATGAGTTGCAAACTGGCTCAGTAGAAAAGATGTAATAAATTAAAACGTCATGCAGGATGCGGCAGTTTTCAGTCAGTATTTATGACGTCGTACCTCCTGAAATATGGTTGTACAATCATATAATTCTGCTGGTACATTATGTGATACATGAGAAAGCTGTCTGCACAATGACGCGAATACAGTTATTAGTAAAGAAGTAATAAATTAAAACGAAATACCTGACGCTTCACTTTTAGTGCATGAATAGCGAAAAAGTAGGAAGCTGTGAGTATAGTCTGGCTATTTGTGCATCGTGAGGTACGCTACTTTTTCGCCATCACCCCAATATATTCGATAACAATGTGGTTCTTATCCCACAGAGCGACTGATTATATATAATAACTGGTATGTGTACCAAGTCTGGTTATGTTTGGTTAAAATAAGTCCAGTGGTTTAGGAAACGTGGAGCATACATGCAAACATATACTTATAACACATACATACATTTTAATAATATGTATGCATATGACGTCGGTCATGTTTCATGCTCGTGTGTAACGACGTTTCTGGTGACCGCAAATCTCCTCTGTAGGAATCAACATGGGTTCCGAAAATAACGATCGTGTGAAACCCAGCGTTCTCTGGCGGTTGATTCCGGCCCCCACATATATATGACGTGTTCCTTGACTTCCGTAGGACGTTCGATACAGTTCCGCCCTGCAGCCGAATGAACAAAATATGAGGGTACGAGATATCATGCTGTGTGATTGGATTCAAGTTTTTCTACCAAACAGAACACAGCATGTCATTCTAAATGTAGACACGTCTTTAGGCGTAAGTGATTTCGGGCATACCCCAAGGGAGTGTTAAAGGTCCATTATTTTTTACAATAGATAGATGTGGGTTCCTGTAGTCATGTCCTAGTTCATGAACCACGGGCAACGTATGAGTGGCCAAGTAAGTGGTCCCGACAGTCGGGATACCAGTTACTTTGGAATAAGGCTGGGCATCTCGGACATATTCTGAGTCGTGGTCACCTTTGTGCTCATACGGCAAAGACTACCAAATCCACCGGTTAGTACCTCGGCCGTTAGGGGTAAAACCCAATGGGACTCGGGGCAAGTAAGGCTAGCAACCTGCTTCCCTGGTACTTTAAATATGATGCTGGCAACAATCAGAGCAAAATGCCTCGGACCTTTGGAGGTGATGGAGTCCCACCTCTAACTGACAAACCAGGGACTCCTAAGATACGACTTGGCAAACAAATGGTAATGAGATGGGGAGCTATTAATATCAATGGGGGCTACTCTTGGAAGAAGGTAGAGCTGGCAGAGGCTGCAAGTAAGATGGGGCTGGACGTTTTAGCTGTTAGTGACATTCGGGTAAGGGGTGAGAAAGAAGTGGGAGAATACAAGGTCTACTTGTCAGGAGTCAAAGCAGGAATAGCACAATGGGGTGTGGGGCTTTACATCAGGAAAGAAATGGAACCCAGCGTAGTTGCAATAAGGTATGTAAACGAACGACTGACGTGGATAGATTTGACAGTGTCTAGCAAGAAAATTAGGATTGTCAGTATATTCGCATTGTGAAGGGACAGATCAAGATAAGATGGATAGTTTTTATGAGGCACTCAGTGATGTAGTTGTTAGCGTAAAGGACAAGGACAGTGTTCTGCTCATGGGTGATTTTAACGCCAGGATTGGAAATCGAACAGAAGGGTATGAAAAGGTTGTGGGTAAATTTGGAGAGGATATGGAGGCCAACAGGAACGGGCAGCAACTCTTGGATTTCTGTGCCAGTATGGACTTAGTAATCACAAACTCCTTTTTTAAACATAAGAACATTCACCGGTATACTTGGGAAAGCAGGGGAACCAGATCTGTCATTGACTATATAATAACAGATCAGGAAGTCAGGAAGGCTGTGAGGGACACACGTGTATTCAGGGGATTCTTTGATGACACTGATCATTATTGAATCTGCAGTGAAATTGGGATTGCGAGGCCGAAAGTGCAGGAGGTCAGGTCCATATGTAGGAGGATAAGAGTGGAGAAGCTTCAGGATAAGGAAATCAGGCACAAGTACATAACAGCGATCTCAGAAAGGTACCAGTTAGTTGAATGTAGTCAATTACAGTCATTGGAAAAGGAGTGGACAAGGTACAGGGACACAGTACTAGAAGTGGCTAAAGAATGTCTTGGAACAGTAGTGTGTAAAAGTAGGAGGAAGCAAACAGCTTGGTGGAATGACACAGTCAAGGCAGCCTGTAAAAGGAAAAAGAAGGCGTATAAAAAATGGCTACATACTAGAACTCAGGTAGACAGAGAAAGTTATGTTGAAGAAAGAAACAAAGCCAAACAGATAATTGCAGCATCCAAGAAGAAATCTTGGGAAGACTTTGGAAACAGGTTGGAGACATTGGGTCAAGCTGCTGGAAAACCATTCTGGAGTGTAATTAGCAGTCTTCGAAAGGGAGGTAAGAAGGAAATGACAAGTATTTTGGACAGGTCAGGAAAACTGCTGGTGAATCCTGTGGATGCCTTGGGCAGATGGAGGGAATATTTTGAAGAGTTGCTCAATGTAGGTGAAAATACGATCAGTAATGTTTCAGATTTCGAGGTAGAATGGGATAGGAATGATGATGGAAACAGGATCACATTTGAGGAAGTGGAGAAAATGGTCAATAGATTGCAGTGCAATAAAGCAGCTGGGGTGGATGAAATTAAGTCGGAACTCAAGTACAATGGAATGTCAGGTCTTAAATGGCTACACAGGATAATTGAAATGGCCTGGGAGTCGGGACAGGTTCCATCAGACTGGACAAAAGCAGTAATCACACCAATCTTTAAACATGGAAACAGAAAAGATTGTAACAACTACAGAGGTATCTCTTTAATCAGCGTTGTGGGTAAAATCTTCAGGTATTGTTGAAAGGAAAGTGAGAGTATTAGTTCAGGAGCAATTGGATGAAAATCAGTGTGGGTTTAGACCTCTTAGAGGTTGTCAGGACCAGATCTTTAGCTTACGACAAATAATGGAGAAGTGTTATGAGTGGAACAGGAAATTGTATCTATGCTTTATAGATCTAGAAAAGGCATATGACCGGGTTCCTAGGAGGAAGTTATTGTCTGTTCTACGAGATTATGGAATAGGAGGCAAACTTTTGCAAGCAATTAAAGGTCTTTACATGGATAGTCAGGCAGCAGTTAGAGTTGACGGTAAACTGAGTTCATGGTTCAGAGTAGTTTCAGGGGTAAGACAAGGCTGCAACCTGTCTCCACTGTTGTTCATATTATTTATGGATCATATGTTGAAAACAATAGACTGGCTGGCTGAGATTAAGATATGTGAACACAAAATAAGCAGTCTTGCATATGCGGATGACTTAGTTGTGATGGCAGATTCGATTGAAAGTTTGCAGAGTAATATTTCAGAGCTAGATCAGAAATGTAAGGACTATGGTATGAAGATTAGCATCTCCAAAACGAAAGTAATGTCAGTGGGAAAGAAATATAAACGGATTGAGTGCCAAATAGGAGGAACAAAGTTAGAACAGGTGGACGGTTTCAAGTACTTAGGATGCATATTCTCACAGGATGGCAACGTAGTGAAAGAACTGGAAGCGAGGTGTAGCAAAGCTAATGCAGTGAGCGCTCAGCTACGATCTACTCTCTTCTGCAAGAAGGAAGTCAGTACCAAGACTAAGTTATCTGTGCACCGTTCAATCTTTCGACCAACTTTGTTGTATGGGAGCGAAAGCTGGGTGGATTCAGGTTACCTTACCAATAAGGTTGAGGTTACGGATATGAAAGTAGCTAGGATGATTGCAGGTACTAGTAGATGGGAACAATGGCAGGAGGGTGTCCACAATGAGGAAATCAAAGAAAAACTGGGAATGAACTCTATAGATGTAGCAGTCAGGGCGAACAGGCTTAGATGGTGGGGTCATGTTACACGCATGGGAGAAGCAAGGTTACCCAGGAGACTCATGGGTTCAGCAGTAGAGGGTAGGAGGAGTCGGGGCAGACCAAGGAGAAGGTACCTGGATTCGGTTAAGAATGATTTTGAAGTAATAGGTTTAACATCAGAAGAGGCACCAATTTTAGCACTGAACAGGGGATCATGGAGGAATTTTATAAGGGGGGCTATGCTCCAGACTGAACGCTGAAAGGCATAATCAGTCTTTGATGATGATGATGATGATGATGATGATGATGATGATGATGATGATGATGATGATGATGATGATGATGATGATAGGCAACATCGTAAGCTATGAGGCCTTTCTCAGATGATACTGTTGTATACAGAGAAGTCACAACGCTAAAATATTGAAAAGGAATGCAGGACACGTAGAGGATCGACACTTGGTGCAGGGAGTGGTAGTTAACCCTCAACATAAAAAAGTAACGTATTGCATATGCATTGACAGAAAGACCCATTATTTTGAAATTACTTCTATAAAATACCGAAGAGTATGCGTATGGAGCGATTTGAAATGGAACGACTACACACATCTAACTGCAGGAAAGGCAGATGCCAGACTGACATTAACTGCAAGAATCCTGATTCTCAAATACTGGATGAATGTTGTCTGGCTATCTGCGGATATTAAGGTAAGCTACTTTTTCACCCACACCCCTGTCTCTGTGATAAGTATGTTACATAATCCACGTCCTACCAATACTTGAATATTGGTGTCAGTATGGGATCCGTACAAGATTGAATCGATAGAGGATAAAAAGAGATTTAAAATAGAGTAGCGCGTTTCGTTAAAGTTTCATTTACTTAGAAGGAAAGCGTCGCAGTAGGTTCTTAGACGAATCGACAAAAATATTGCCTCCAACTTACATCTCGCAAAAATCCATGAAGATAAAATTAGAGATATTCGAATGCACATACAGGCTTACCATCAATCGTTCTTCTCGCGGACTGTTCGCGACTGGAACAGGAACGGGGAAGTGACAATGGTACACAAAGTATTTATATGTAACGCTGCTACGACGCTTCAGCAAACGGTTCTATAGGGTGCCTCAGACCTTCCTGGCCAAACTGAAACAGGTGATGGCTCCAGGACTGATTATACTGGTATGGGAAGCCAATGGTCGGAAATGCATATGTATTGTGGTATGCCGCGCGGGATTAGCAGAGCGGTCTGGGCGCTGCAGTCCTGGACTGTGCAGCTGATCCCGCCGGAGGTTCGAGTCCTCCCTCGGGCATGGGTGTGTGTGTTTGGCCTTAAGATAATTTAGGTTATGTAGTGTGTAAGCTTAGGGACTGATGACCTTAGCAGTAAAGTGCCTTAAGATTTCACACACATTTGAACATTTTTATTGTGGTATGGACATACACAGCGTTAACAGCATAACAACGCAGCTCACATTAACTGTTCAAAGTAACGACCGCCATTCTTCATGTGCCGATACCATGCATGCATTCAGTCCCTGCCACACTGGTTCAAAGATGCCTGGTGTGTTGCACCAGGAGACAGACAGCTTGGATCCTAGCAAGAAGGTCCTCACCTGTTTGTGTGGGGGTTTCACACACCAACATCTTTACATAACCCCAGAGGAAAAAGTCTAGAGGTATGAGATCTGGTGATCGCACTGGCCATGAGACAGGACTACCCTTCAAATCGATGTTGTTCAGGTACTCGTGGATGTTAACATCGGAGTTGACTTGTGCACCATCGTTATGAAACCACATCCTTTCACAGATAGGAAGGGCTAGAGTCTCAAACTGTGGCAGCACACCTTGCTGGAACATCAGGTAATGTGGACCAGTTAAACGGGGAGGGAGCAAATAAGGCCCTATTAGGTGATCTACAATGCCCGCCCATACATTGATACAGAATCATTGTTGGTAGCCACCTATTTGCGTTGCGTGGAGCTTCTTCTCACTCCAGATATGGCTGTTGCAGCTGTTGGAAACACAATCAGGGTGAATGAGGTCTCACCCGTGAACAATACAAATTGTATGAAGTGCATCACTACAGCACTGCAGTGGAAAATCCATTGATAGGATTGGATGTGCTTGCACATGTTCTTTCTAAAGGGGGTGAAGCACCTGTCCCACCAGTACTCTCCTGTTGGGAAAGCATTCTCTGTACGTTCGTGCTGCTTCATTAGCACTACATCCTGCCACATCATGCATTAAATGCACATCTGCCAACTCCCCTGAAGAGTATCATTCCATCTTTGACTATGCATCATGCACTGTAAACAGTAACACACCTCACCGTGGGCAAATCACAAAGCTGTCTGACGCAATGGCAAGTGACACCATGGATAATCGTGTGTGTGAGGCACAGGTTAATGTTCCAATGTGATTGTCAAATGAAACATGTGCTGTGCACTAAGTTGTGTACAGTGTAACTGTTTGGTGGTTAGGAAGTATACTGTTTATAACACTCTGCCTGTCCCAGTGTACGACTGTTGAGTGGTACTTAAGTAAATAAATTAGTGAAATCAAAGTGAAGTAGAAATTAGAATATAAATGAAATACTTAGTTTAGTTTAGAAGAATTACACACTGGCAAACAGCGGGCAGAACAGCAGAGCAGAAGAGACAATGACCATGAAGTCAGCAAGTTCCGCATAAGCGGACGCTGTCGATTCAGCCGTCAGGGCATCGCCCGACCGGCTTATGTGTTTCTCAGTTGTCGCATGTGAGCAAGGCCCTCGCCTACATTCCAAGAGCCAATGACTGACGTTAAGATTCTTCGAGAAGCTTTTCAACGTGACAGAATAGGCAATGACCGTGAAGTCGTTCACCTCCAGTGAACTGAAGTGAATAAATACGCGAGACGCAGTGGGCCCGAGACGAAAGAAGGAAGACCAGAAGAGTAGCAGTAGTTTTCAGTCAGTTTCGGTGCTGAAGACCGTCATGCAAGAAGAGACTAAATCATGCACAGACGCACCAAGTCCGCCGCTGTAATGGAATAGCAAGTAGCAGCCGCGGCGCCAGAAGACAGAAGTTAAAAGGTATTTGAAGTCTGATTTTTACGTACCCGAGTGACTCGTGAGGACAGGAAGGAGACGGCCTCACATCAGCAGTCACCTGTGAGCTGGGATGAAGATCTGACAGCCGAAGACTGGCAAGCGGGAGTCCGTTGTTAGAGTCCGGGACACTGGCCTTCCCCCGCCGCGCCGCTCCGCTGGCCGACGCACAACACACGCTGCCGCTTAGAGAAGAGAAACACTGGGACGCCACATCCAAGATATCACCGTCCGATGCACGACTTCGCTATCAATAATTAAACGGGCCACCTCGCGCTGCGCGTGTCCAGTCAGCTGGGCGAGACGGCGACACGAGATACACTGCCACGCATAATCAGACGCCGCCGCTGCCGCAGCAGAAGGCTTCGCAAACGATACAGCTGCCGCTCTCCGAGCCAGAACATCGAGTAGGGAAACAGTTGTACAAATCTTCAATAAAAGTTATCTTACGTAAAAATGTTTCATTCGACCTCATACCCGAGCCAAGGAAGAACCCACCCTGCCCACATGTTGTTAAGAGAGAAAAATTAATTAATTTAGTATTTTCACCCTGACATAATGCTTTAGAATCAAATGCCCTTTGCAGAAATGCTCATCCTGACAACTGACTAGCATCAAAAGAGAAAACCCAGTTACATTTAGTATCAGAATTGTTACACAAGATACCTGGGATCTTTGTGAGAGTGACAGAACAGCATGTGCCATTAAAATACATGCCTTGAGGCTGGTGGTCATCTCTTTGTAGAATTACTGTGAGCTACGTTGTTCTATGGGGTGTATGCTGTGTATGTCCATAACACAATAAATCCGAATTGCCATAGGTTCCCTATATCAGTATAATCGTTTGTGGCCACACTATGACTTGTTTCAATTTGAGACAAAAGGCTTGAGACATTCTGTATATTACCAAGAATTCAGCTCTATAAACTATAGCGCTCGTCATAATTTCGGGAAGTTTAAATTAAGCTCCTTGACACTTGGCACTCCATATTGACCACTCTCCCTTACTGTACCTAAGATGTATCAGAAGAAGGTAAACAGTCAGGTCAACAACGTGTCTAACTCATTAGAGGTGGAGCCCTTAATAAAGGAATCAACATTGTGTGGACGCCTTTCCAGTCCTACTTAAAGGTAAAATCTGTCGAGAAATTAATGGGAATACAACATTTGAAATTTCATGTGTGAAATTTGTAGGTATCCATATGATTAGAAACCGTCATAGGACCAACATACGCGGGTTAACTAAACTGTTCAGTACTGCAGCTTTACTCTTATAAATCCCTCCCATTGCTTGGACCTGGGGACAGAATAGTAGGCACACTTCCAATCCTCACAGTCCTATGACATACTCCTCTGGGGCAGTGCAGGTAAGACAAAAATTGCTTTTATTTTACAAAAGCATGCAGTAAGAATGTTACGTAAAGGTTGATACCGGAACGTATTTGCAAGCCCAGTCAGGGGCTTTGGTCTGTGAGTCAGTATATTTACTCCATAATGGTATTTGAGGTTAATAATAAGGGTCAATTTAAGAAGAATTGTGAAATTCCCAACTGCAACACATGCAAACATAATATCCATTTGGAATATGCATCCCTACATCTATATTTACACTCCGCAAGCCACTCTGCGGTGCGTGGTGGATGGTATTTTGTGTAGTCACTCCCCCTTCCCTCTTCCAGTCGCGAATAGTTCGCGGGAAGAACAATTGCTGGTAAGTCTCCGTGGAGGCTCGAATTTCTCTAATTTTTACATCGTGGTCTTTTCGTGAGATATATAGTTGATGACTATTCTAGGAACGTACACCCTTAGAACTTAAACTGCAAAGTACACTGTGATGCAGAATGCCTCTTTTGCAGTGTTTCCACTGGAGTTCGTTGATTATCCCCGTGACACCTTCATTCTTACTAAATGCACGTGTAACGAAATGTGCTGCTCGTCCTTCGATCTTCTCTGCTTCTACCAATCGTATATGAAATGGGTCCGAGGAGTACATTAGCTACCGCGCTGGTGAACTACTTTCCGGAGGATTGAGTCTGTCTGGCATCTGTGGATAGTTGCATGTGGTCTTTCCACTTCAAATCGCTCCGTACCCCTACTCATAGATACTTTATGGAAGCAACTGTTTCCAGTGATCTTCCTGCAATCGTGTAATCATAAAATAACGGGTCTTTCTGTCTATGTAACGGCAATACGTTACTTTTGTTTACGTTGAGCTTGAATTGAAACTCCCTCCAACAAGTGTCAATCCTCTACAGGTCTTCCTGCGTTTCACTACTATTTCCTAGCGTTATGATTTCTCTCTATTCGACAGCATCATTCGCGAAAAGCCTCTTGGATCTTCAAATGTTGCCTACTATTTGATTTATAATATTGTGAAAAGTAATGGAGATACAATACTCCATTGGGGTATGCCAGAAGTTACTTTTCCCTCGGATGAATTCTCTCCATTGAGGATAACATGCCCCTGTTTGTTAACTATAACCTCTTCAGTACAGTCAAACAGTTGACCTCATATTCAGCACTCTCGTATTTTGTTCATTGGGAGACAGTGCGGAACTGTATGAAATGCCTTAACGAAGTCAATGAACATGACATCTATCTAGCTGATGCGTCTCGTGGACCAAATGACCGTGATTACAACAGATTTTTTGGTCGCCAGATATGCCATAATGAGCGAGCATAAAATATGTTCCAAAATTCTACAGCTTGCAGACATCACATATATAGGCCTATAGTTTTGTGCGTCCTCTTTGAAAACATGACTCGCGCTTCTTTTTTTTTCAATCATTATGAACACTTCGCTTCTCCAAAAGCCTCATTGTTGCTAGAAGAGGGCCAATTTCTTTCATATACTTTCAGTTATGACTTACCTCCAAGATGATTCCAGGAATAAAGTCATCTGCCACGTGCAGAGGTCAAGGAGGGTTGGAGAGGGGCATGCAATTGCGCTTGTTATATTTCGCTGACAGCAGCATCAGCAATTTCTTATATCCGAGAATCGTGGCATCAGCAAAAGCACATCTGGCGACATGCGAAGCTTGTGGAAGCATTAAGCCTCCCCATAGCCCCTGCAACTCTGCGCAGCAGCCAAATATGGTAAAGCATCTGAATTACCGTAAAAATTCTCCAACTATGTTTGCGTTACTGACTTCCAAAAATTCGATTAAGGACTGGTTCACCAATCACATTGGCATTTTTCTTTGCTTTATGGTTATTTCTTCCCCCCCCCCCCTCCCCTCGTCACCAGTACAATCAACCCACTCTTTAGCTGCTACACATTATTCTCTAATTAGGCACTAAACCCAAAACAAGGAGAAATATTTATCATAAATTTTAAATTATTTTAAAATATGGCGTTGATGTGAAGATGTAAGAAATAATGCTGTCTTCATGAAAAGTTTAAAAACAGTGATAAAAATGTAGGCATACAGCACAGTTAAAACACTTGCGAAACTCTTGAATAACCCTTGAACGCTGAACACAACAGAAATGACACTGATAATTAAAAACAGGGCATTGTACATTTACACTAAAACTGGAAAAGTACGTGCCCTGGTATGACAGATCGATGAAAAGAGTTGGGTATAGAAGGAGATGGGAGAGTGGTGGTGATGAGGATGCAGGATTGGTGGTGACGTTCAGGGGTGGCTGTGGCGAACAAGGAGAGTGAGGTAACTGATATTAAGATCTATAAATGTGAAAGGGAAAGGGGATGGGGGAAAGGGAAGGGGAAAAGGTGTGGTATAGGGAGAGAACAAGGAGTGAGCCCTAGGGTGTGGTGGATTCAAAGTTGGTAGGATGGGTATATGTCAGGGCAGAGTTCGTGGTCTGGGAGAGGGAGACAGTTGAAACTTCTTTGGGAGAGGACATGAAGGACATGGGATGTGCTGTGGGTTGTGTAGGTAGACATGCAGTAGCCCAACGGGATTGGAAATGAAAGGGGACACAATGGGATTGTTGGAGGCGAGTTTGTAGATGGTGTAGGTTGTATGGAGGTATTCAGTGTGGTTGAGGAGAGGTGCGAATATGAGTTGGTAAAGGATCCTTGTTGGGGGAAGGTAAATGGATGCGGAAAGAGAGGCACAAAGCACAGCGTTCGAGAATCTGGAGAGGGAGACAGAACTTGGATGAGGCAAATATCCGTGCAACATTTGCAATGCAAAGGATGGGACAGGTCAGGGCTTTGTAAGTGTGAAAAAGTGTAGCCCTTTGTTCGGCTAGTTAGCAGATTTCGTACTTTTAGTCCATTGTGGGCCTTCTGCTGGGAAGTGCGAGTTTTCCACGTTAGTTGCCAGTCAAAGATATTTTAGTGTGTTACTGAGCTAGATAGGGTGGTAGTAAATGGAGAGGGAAGGTGAAGGTGGTGAATACTACAATTATTGCCTAGGTTTTGCAGGGGTTAATCTTAAGGAGCCATTGGTGTCCAGTGATGTAACTGATTAAGATGGATACGATCCACGGCGAGGAAAGCAGTATCTTCCACATACTGAAGTAGGTGGCTGGGAGGAGTGCTTTGGGCATATCGGCAGTGTATTTGAGGTAAAGGAGAGGGGCGAGAACGGAATCTTGGGCTACTCCAACAGTCGGGCGGAGGGGGTTGGGAGGAGGGGGTGGGGGGGGGGGGGGAAGGTACAGGAATTGTTGTTGACAATGACATGGGCTGGGCGATTAGAGAGGAAGGATGCAATAAAGCGGACCACACATATTGGCACCTCTGATTTGTTGCTGTATATCGTTTCCCACGGAATATTGGCACGAGTAGACAGTAAATCTCTCTACAAATAACTGAAAACCAACATTTTGATATAAAATGTAAGCAACGAAATAGGAATTCGAATTTGTTGAAAATGGGTTTACCGTAAATCCGATTCGATAACCTCCAGAAACGAAAATAAAAGCAGGTCCACTTTCATATCCTTCTGCCCCCCCGTCACCAGCAGATATCTGCACTGTAGACATAGAGTACTTCGCGCCACCAGCAGATGGCTGCATTCTAAATCAAAGAAGTTCCATCTCTAGACCACAATTTTCTACTGCCACCAGTACATTGCTGCGCTCTTAAACAAAGCAACTGTTGTACATTATTTTCCTCATTTTAGAGGTTTCAAAAATTCTAAGTCTGCAAAATACGCCATCAGTGCGAGAAAGTTGCGATGTTCACATTCCTAATCCAGATTAATACATGAAAAACGCTGTAGGACTTCAGTCAACAAATTTGATGCCACAATATTCCAAAATAAACGTCCGCAGTATAAAAAAAGCGTGAGTTAATTCCCACATATATAACAAATTAACGTCAAAAAATTATAAAACACATATCACAGTTGGTCGATGTCAACACCTAATAACAGCTGACATTTGAGAACGTAAGCCTAAGAATTCGAAGTCGTAAAGCTACCCTGATAAGGTTTCTAGCTGCAGAAAAATAAGTATTAGTTAAGCGGACAGATTATAACTAATTTGGCTTACTACTTATTTGAGTCACAGCTTACCCTCAGATAAAATATTTCCGCATTTTTAAATAATTCCAAAGCACACTTCTTAGGTGGGACAAAGTAAAGTTTCATGTTATTCACTAGAAACAGTATAAACTGTTAATTGCCAATTACTGCTGTTATTATAAACAACACAGGCCTACTGATGACTACGTAGAATGACAAGAAATAGTCAGAAAGCTCCCTAAAAGCTTGGTAGATTGTATTTGTGCGACACTATTTCTTACAGTATTCTAAAAAATACGTCAACAAGCGAAAATTGTGATTTTCCACCACAGACAGTTGTCTTACTAGGGAAGAAAGGAAGGGATAAGGTGATTTTAATACTAAAATATTGCTCAGACTATAGAACATGCATTCCTAGCAAACACGCGACCAAAGAGGGTAACAGTGAGAGATGTGATATTTCCAAACTCAACGTCAGAATCGACATCTAGGGAAAACTACTTACCATATACTGGGATAGGGAGTCTCACACTTTGAAAGCACAAATTAAATAATGCAGCATTCAAATTCTCTGTATAACTGATTGAAATATGTTTATCGTAGTATGAAAAAAATCGCGACAAAAATTCGATTTCGCACCCCTCGTTGGCACAAAGAGCCATTATAATTCGCCTAGCAAGACGTTGTATGATCACCCTCCATTGCTATAAACGCTAAACAAAGGCCACAACATTTCTTACAGTGACAAAATTATCTGTAACATACCGATATGTGGGTGTGGATGTCACCGTTGTTCTAAAAAATTGTGGTTCACAACTGGAAAAGGCGTTAGAGATTCTACCAACCCATGATGCTGCCTCAGCTAACATATACGCTTAATATCAAGTCCTCAACCTTACCGTTCATGTTACGACTTCCGATAAGCGAGGCTCAAACCAAATGGTAGTAAATATTACGAGGTATGGTACCTCACCATTGTAGCGTAACATCATGACAGTACCGGTTCGCAGAGTCGAAGATATCGATGTCGTAGTACACAAAAACAGATACGAAATAATGTGATTACAGCAGGCATAGCTGTTCGGAATTACCAATAATTGCTGAATTGAGGTAATAATATTCCACAACACAGTAGCTGAGAAACAGATATAAGTCGTCACGTACGTATCTGAACAGTCTTACACGAGACCAGACACGCGATTCATTCTGCAGTGGTCTCCAGCCCGGTAATAACATCTTCTTTAGCCAAAGAAGACCCAGAATGTTTTCTGTAGAGAACAAAAACCAATCGGCACAGAGTAGTGGTGCATATCGTAAATACTGATAGATGGGGTTTAATGTACTTAAGGCTCCTTGCGCTGGGTGAGAGCACGTGATCCATCCTATTCTAAGCTTTAAAATACCATTGTACCCTTTCTTTGGGTTCTGAATACAGTGATATTCTGTCCCAGAAGATACGAGCTACAAGTAAGTTTATAGAGATAACAGAATGAGAACCGTTTGCAGAGTTTAAAACTGATGGACTACCAGCTTGCAATGGTAATTCGAAGCCGCAACAAGGCAGCCTGCTATCATTTTCGAATAGTGGGCCTCCCTGCATACAGATAAAATATCAATGTTTGGCGTTCCGCAATTTGTACATTGGAGTAAGAAGCTCCTAAGCACGTTAGTGTTTTACATATACGAAAAAAGAGCTGTAATGCAGGGCCTCGGTGTCGCTACACTTTCAGCTACGTAGCATCAGCTCCTTTGCAAGGTTATATAACTATCCACATCCCACACACGTATATCATCGTAAATGCGAGACTTTTTCGGATTTTTACAGGTCGGCGAATAGGAAAGCCTAATATACACGGTACTCAAACCTTGCATGTGCTGTCACAAACAATAAACAATTCGCTCTTTACTTTTATTTGGTATACTGTTAATATCTACCTGAGTTTTCAACTTTTAATTGAAATCTATATTGAAGTCTTCTACTTCTTTGTCCACTCAGTAATTTGATAAATACAAAGAACGTGTTTTCTCGAATCCCAATACATATCTATTTTTTCCTGTAAACTATCTTTTATGTGTTTGGCAGTTAGCTCTGTTCCTTCCAGCAGTTCTTCTAGACCAGAACATTCGGGGATGTTAATTTTCTCCTATTTCGTGAATAACACTACTGTTATAACACTCCACGCCTTCCCAGGTGGTAGTGTAAATTATATCGAAAATGGCACACTTCTTCGCAGGAATAATTTCAGTGTGTTTATGCTCATCGCAGATCTGTCTTGCGATAACATTATGCTCGTTGAAATCTTTGATAAAGTACGCCATAAACTCAGTAATGTTAAAGGATATGTGTGGATCATTTAACTACTATGTACGTAGTAAATTTTCAAAGTTCGTCATTGCGGGAAATTGTGTCAAAGCGAAGCTACCTTTCTTCTATAGTGTGACAGCTAGAGCAATACTGGGAAAAAAATTGGCAAGGAAGCACTGGAAACCATTTATAAAAAAAATATAAACATCCTTTGGCTGTAACATACAAAGTGGAATCATCCGACGTTAATATGGATATTCTAATGGAAAAGCTGCCTGGAATATTGCAGCAGAGTAATGTAGACGTCTGATACCTTTTGGACATAACTCTAGATTTTCCCGAGATTCGTAAGAATTGGAGATGTGAGACTACCTATTATCAAAATAACACTTCTGCATTGAAGGAGTCTTCCAGGGAAAGAACATTGATTGTGGAAAACGATAATACAGCTGTAATTGATTGCTTTACGTGGACGACCTCCAATTGTAGAGTAAAGATAAGCAAATTTATATGTCAGATCACAAGTACAAGAGTAAGCATGTTATCGGAAACCATCTAATAATTTCTGTGTCCAGACACGCGGCTACTAGAAACTTTACGTCTTCCTTGATTAAGGAGTGTGGTATTACCAGGCTGATGGCTTCAATATACGACTACAGAGTGGATCATGTGTTTGATCCTCTTCAAAACTGTTGAAGTGCATTAGACTCTACTAAACAGTGCTCCACTGTACTCTGTGCCAATCACCGACGCTCTACTGTTTTTTTACTGAGGTAATAAGGAAATGCAGTTATTGACTCGTGACAGTACAGAGAAAAGCTTATAAATTATGTTGTCTACATACAGTAAACAACATGGAGATCCTTAACATTGACTCCAACAAAGACAACACAGAAGTGCTATATTAAAGCAAGGGAAACATATTTCTCTCAGTCCAGGACGTTGTTTTCCACCATACCGTCAGATACAGATATCAACGAATTAAGACTGGTACCCATTAACAATGTTATTCCGCAAGTGCTAAGAAAAAGAGTAATTGTATCTCGCATAGTTAAACCACTCCTCATTATAGAAATGACTCCTTTGAGTGCAATTACTGTGGTGTACGTACGAAAAAGAGAATTAGAAATAGAGGAGTTCAAAGCCAGAAACGAAAACTGGAGTAAATAGCGAAGATGACTGCCAATAGGAAAAATATAAACTGCAGTTGTAAAACTAAAAAGCTATTGCAGATGTGCAAGCAAGACTTACATATTCCTTTCAACACAGTATCAGGCGAAATCTGGCTACGACTGGGAATACAAGATATTTGTGTTTACTGTTAACAGCACTGGTAAGTGGCCAGTTGGAGTCCTGACCGAAATTTGTTGATTGGTTCATATTTACTGCATTAAAGGACGCACGAAAAATCTCTTTATAAAACTCCATTCCCACCCAGATCTGCTTAAAAGGATGGTTACATTGTCTAAATGTGCTGAACTGGATATTGTGCACCTAGCAACAGAACAACATTTTGAAGAGCTTAAAACCAATAGGATAACATTTAATGACGACTCGTTTGCAGTAGTTGCGAATATACACTTTTATAAAGTTCCACAAGAGAACAGAAGAGCTGGTAGCGTTCACCCAGGAAGATCTGGAGTGCTATAACAACAGTTCAACGCAGGAAATAAGAGCTAAAATTAAAATCCCCGAATTCTGTCGCCTAGAAGAGCTGCTCGAAGGGACAGAGCTAACTGTCAAATCCATAAAAGAGATTGTTTACAGGAAAAAGGAGGTATGTATTCGAATTCGAGAACATACCTTCTTTGTACTTGAAAATACTGGAAACAAAGAGAATTAGAAGACACCAATGTGGATTTAAATTAAAAGTCAAAAATTAAGGTGGATGTTATTAAAATTATACCAAATAAAAGAGCGATTTGTTTATTGTTTGTGATTGTACATGCGAGAATTAATATAGATTGAGAATACATTATGCTTTCTTAATCGCTGGTCTGGCAGAAACCCACAGTGTCTCCCATTTGCACTGATATATGTGTGTGTCGGATATGAGTAGTCGTATAACCTTGAAAAGCAGCTGAGACAAGGTAGTTCAAAGCGTAGCGACGCGCCATATGACTAGACCGTCCGTGAGGGCTTATTACTCCACAATACAAATTGCACAACGCCACACACAGATTGATATTTTTTCTGTATCGAGAGAGGCCCACCATTCGAATATGACAGCAAGCTTCTATGTGGCGGCTTCGAATTACCGTTGCAAGCTGGTATTCAACCAATTTTAATCTCTACAATCGGTTCTCATTTTGTCATGTCCATAAACTTACTTGTAGCTCGTATCTACTGGGAAAAAATATCACTGCAATCAGAACCCAAATAAAGGGTACAATGGTATTTTAAAGCAGAGAATAGGATGGATCATGTGTTTTAACTCCGTGCAAAGGATCCTTAAGGGTATTAAACTCCATTAAACAGTACATACGATGATTACCACTACTCTGTGCCCCCCCCCAGGGGATCCACAACTCTTTTGTGGATACGTGCGTAGCGAGCACGGGGCCCCGAGCTAATGTGGCCTTCCTTCCTTTCCGGGCTGCATACCTTCCCTTTCCGCATCCTTCCCCATCCCCTGTCTTCACCCCCCCCCCTCACCTCTGGCTGATTCCTTCACTTTCTCCCCCTCTGGGAGTATGGTTTGCGCCTACGTCCGGAGACGGACGCTTGTAAATGTACCGCATTCTTCTTCTTCCTTGCTTGTATGTCTTCTTCCTTCCTTTGTCCATCTCCTTTCCTTACCTCTTCTCTTTACCCTTTTCTCCGCTGCGGCGTTTGAGACCCCCTCTTCTTTCCTTTCCCTTTCTCTTTCTTCCTCCCTGTGCGTGTCTGAAGGCCGACCCACGCACTTCCATGCGTAGCCGGTGACGGGGTAACGCGTAATTCCCCGCCCCGGGTAGACAGGTAGGACACGTACGTACCCCCTGGTAAAGGCCAGGCCCAGGGAGGGGTGATTACCCGAGCTGATACCTTCCGAAAGTGCCGATTGGTCCCTCCGTCCGTTTGTCGGGAGGTGTGACCTGAGGTGTGAACAATCACCTAAGGCGGGTGTGCCCTCGGTGAGGGCCCCCACAAGGGAGGAGCGCGCCATCGGAGACGCCGGTAATCATGGGGGATTCTTCCGCAATGGTTTCCTCACCTTCCACTATGTCTGCTCACAAACGTAAGTTCACTGAGTCTCAGCCACAGACGGTTCTTCCATCGTTGCCACAGTTCCTTGTTGTTTCTCGGTCTGACGAAGGTCACGACTTTTCCACGGTCAACCCTTTCATTATTCAGAAAGGTGTCGACGCAATTGCGGGTCCTGTAAAGTCTTGTTCCAGACTACGGAATGGCACCCTGTTGTTGGAAACACACAGTGCCCTCCAGGCTCAAAAATTGCTGCGTACTTCTCTGCTCCACACCTTCCCTGTCCGGGTGGAACCGCACCGTACCTTAAATTCCTCGCGTGGAGTCGTTTATACACGCTCCCTCGATGGATTGTCTGACGAAGAAATTCAGCACTACCTGTCTGACCAGGGCGTCACCGCTGTTCATCGGGTTATGAAAAGGGTTGACTCGAACATCATTCCAACCCGCACTGTCTTCTTGACATTTGACAAAGTTCAACTCCCATCAAAAATCAAAGCAGGCTATGAGATAATTTCCGTTCGCCCTTATGTCCCAAACCCTACGCGTTGCTATCGATGTCAGCGGTTCAATCACACCAGCCAGTCCTGTTCCAATCCGGCCAAATGTGTTACGTGTGGCAGGGATGCCCATGAGGGTGCTTGTCCACCTCCATCCCCTCGCTGCATCAACTGTATGGGTGACCACGCTGCTTCCTCTCGAGATTGCCCTGTTTTTAAGGACGAAAAGCTGATCCAGGAAATAAGAGTGAAGGAAAAGGTGTCGACCTTTGCTGCTCGAAAGTTACTCGCCAGTCGACAGCCCACCGTGCCTCAGAAAGGAAAATACAGCGCTGTCCTTGCTTCTCCTCGGCCAACAAAGGAGGCGGCCACGCAGACTTGCGATCTCACATTTAGTACCACGGTCGTCAGATCGGCCAGCGCAAAGATCGCCCGTTCAACCTCACCTCTTTCGCCTGCCCACTCTATGGCTCACCCTTCGTCGGGTTCTGCTAAATCTCGAGCCCAAAAGTCAGACGCCAAGTCTTCTAAAAAAGAGCATTCTCGTGAAGAGTTTTTACGTACTGCAACTTCACAACCATCGGTTCCTCCTTCATCTAAACATACCTCCAAGAAGGCTACGAAGAAACACAGTTCCTCTCCTTCTCCGCCAAGGCGTGTCCCATCTACAGCACCACCTGGCGGAAATCGCCCTCGGCCATCTTCTGTGTCGCCGAGGCGCACTGTTGGTGGCCGGTCAACTGGCCGATCGTTGGTGGCAGGAGCTGCTCCTGACCAACCTATGGATCAGGATCTTCTGCCTTCGACTGAATGCCATTCCATCCTGTCGGTCGCAAGCTCTGAGCAGTCGTTGAGTTGACAGCACCCTTGATGACGTTCCTCCATTTCTGTTCACCCTATGTCCATTATCCACTGGAATATCCGCGGCATTCGCGCCAATCGGGAGGAATTGTCGATCCTCTTACGATCCTACTCGCCGGTCATCTTCTGTCTTCAGGAAACAAAGCTGCGTCCCCATGACCGCTTTGTTCTCCCTCATTTTCAGTCCGTCCGATATGACCTCCCCTCTGTTGAAGGCACTCCAGCCCATGGAGGACTCATGATTCTGCTCCATGATACTCTCCATTATCACCCAATCCCCTTAAACACTTCCTTCCAAGCTGTCGCCGTCCGTCTTTCCCTTTCTGGATACACGTTCTCTCTTTGTACGGTATACATTCCATCGTCTACACCACTGGCACGAGCTGATCTCCTTCATCTTCTTGATCAGCTTCCACCCCCCTATTTGCTGGTTGGGGACTTCAATGCCCACCACCCGCTTTGGGGATCTCCACATCCTTGTCCACGTGGCTCACTATTGCTAGACGTCTTCCACCAAGCGGATCTAGTCTGCCTCAACACTGGGGTCCCCACATTTTTGTCTGCCTCCACGGCAAATTTATCCCATTTGGACCTTGCGGTCGGTACTGTTCCGCTAGCTCGGCGCTTCGAATGGTTCGCCCTTGATGATACACACTCGAGTGACCACTTTCCATGTGTTCTTCGACTGCAGCCTCAACTGCCATATATGCGCTCGCGACGCTGGAAGTTTGCCCAAGCCGATTGGACACTTTTTTCGTCTCTAGCGACATTCGATGACCGTCGCTTTCCCAGCGTCGACGATGAGGTCACACATTTTACCGACGTTATTCTCACAGCTGCGGAACGTTCAATACCACGCACCTCCGAATTGCCCCGGCGCCCTCCAGTCCCTTGGTGGAACGAGGCATGCCGTGCCGCAATACGGGAGCGGCGACGTGCTCTTCGCATTTTCCGTCACCATCCAACTTTGTCCAACTGTATCCGATATAAGCAGCTCCGTGCGCGATGCCGTCGCGTCATCCGCGATAGCAAGAAGGCAAGCTGGAAATTCTTTATTAGCTCATTTAACACCTTCACTCCCTCCTCGGAAGTTTGGAGTCGGCTTCGACGGTTCTCAGGCGCGCCTAGTTTCTCCCCGGTCTCTGGGCTCACTGTCGCGCATGATACCTTAGTGGACCCCGTCGCAATTTCTAACTCATTGGGTCAGCACTTTGCTGAGATTTCGAGCTCTTCAAATTACCCGCCGGCGTTTCTCCCGAAGAAACGTGCAGCGGAAGTGCGACATCTTGCTTTCTCCTCTCAAAATCGCGAAAGCTACAATACTGTTTTCTCCATGCGCGAACTCCAACATGCACTCTCTTCTTCTCGCTCCTCCGCCCCAGGACCGGATGGTATCCATGTCCAAATGTTGCTGCATTTATCAACCCATAGCCTGCGTTACCTCCTTCGCCTTTATAATCGAATTTGGACCGACAGTACCTTTCCCAGGCGATGGCGGGAAGCTATTGTCGTTCCCGTTCCGAAACCTGGAAAGGACAAACATCTCCCCACTAGCTATCGCCCCATTTCTCTCACGAGTAGTGTCTGTAAGGTTTTGGAGCGTATGGTGAATTACCGTTTAGCTTGGTGGCTGGAGTCCCGCAGTCTTTTAACACCTGCCCAATGCGGATTCCGAAAGCATCGTTCTGCTGTTGACCATCTTGTTGCTCTCTCCACTTATATCATGAACAATTTTCTCCGGAAACGCCAAACGGTAGCAATATTTTTTGATCTGGAGAGAGCGTACGATACCTGTTGGAGGACAGGCATCCTCCGTACACTGTTCTCTTGGGGCTTTAGAGGCCGGCTGCCCCTTTTTCTTCGCGAATTTATGGCAGAGCGCACATTTAGGGTGCGGGTGAACACTACTCTCTCCCGTACTTTCTCCCAAGAAAACGGGGTACCCCAGGGCTCCGTGCTGAGTGTTGTACTGTTTGCCATCGCCATTAATCCAATTATGGATTGTCTCCTTCCTGATGTCTCGGGCTCCCTCTTTGTGGACGATTTTGCGATCTACTACAGCTCTCAACGGACCAGCCTTCTTGAAAGACGTCTTCAAGGATGTCTCGATCGCCTCCACTCGTGGAGCATCGAAACCGGCTTCCGTTTCTCACCCAGTAAGACCGTTTGTGTTAATTTTTGGCGACGTAAGGAGTTTCTTCCGCCCTCCTTACATCTAGGCCCTGTCAAACTTCCGTTTTCCGACGTCGCTAAATTCTTGGGTCTTATGTTTGACAGAAAACTGTGCTGGTCCTCCCACGTTTCCTATCTTTCGGCTCGCTGTCTGCGTTCCCTTAACACCCTCCGTGTCCTGAATGGTACCTCTTGGGGAGCGGACCGAGTGGTCCTTCTCCGCCTCTATCGCGCCTTAGTGCGCTCGAAATTGGATTATGGAAGCATAGTATACTCCTCTGCTCGGCCGTCTATTCTTCGGCGACTCGACTCTATCCACCACCGTGGATTACGTTTAGTGTCTGGAGCTTTTTACACCAGCCCTGTGGAAAGCCTTTATGCTGAGACTGCTGAACCTCCGCTGTCCAATCGGCGGGCAATCCTTCTGAGTCGTTATGCTAGCCATGTCTTCCATGCCTGCTAATCCAGCCCATAACCTTTTTTTCGACGCCTCCTTTGATGTCTGGTATTCAGGCCGCTCCTCCTCCCTACTACCCCCGGGAGTCCGCTTCCGTCAACTGCTCCATTCTCTTTCCTTCCGCTTTCCTAAAACCTTCTTGACAACTTGGGGTACAGCACCGCCTTGGCTCCGTCCCCGAATCGACTTGCTCAGAGACCTATGTCAATTTCCCAAGGATGGTACCCCTACACTTGTTTACCGTCGGGCATTTGCTGCTCTATGTGCACAAATGACGGAAGCCACATTTATTTACACCGATGGCTCGAAAACATCGTTAGGTGTAGGGAGTGCCTATATTGTTGGCGACACCCCACATCACTTTCGGCTTCCCGACCAGTGTTCGGTTTATACTGCGGAGCTTTACGCTGTTCTCCAGGCTGTCCACTACATCCTCCGCCATCAGCGGATACAGTACGTAATCTGCTCCGATTCTCTCAGCTCTCTCCTAAGTCTCCAAGCTCTTTACCCTGTGCACCCTCTGGTCCACCGGATTCAGGACTGTCTGCGCTTGCTCCACCTGGGGGGCGTCTCAGTGGCGTTCCTCTGGCTCCCGGGACACGCTGGTATCTGTGGAAATGAGGCGGCCGATATAGCGGCCAAGGCTGCAGTCTCTCTTCCTCGGCCAGCTCTTCAGTCTCTTCCGTTTACCGATCTACGGAGCGGTTTATGTCGCCAAGTCACTCATTTATGGCATGCGCATTGGTCAACACTTCCCCACAATAAATTGCGGGAAGTGGAAGCCCTTCCTTGCGCTTGGACCTCTTCCTCCCGAACGCGTCGTCGGGAGGAGGTAATTTTAGCTCGACTCCGGATAGGGCACTGTCTTTTTAGTCATAGACATCTTTTAAGCGGTGATCCTCCCCCACTCTGTCCCCACTGCTCTCAGCTGTGGACGGTCAGACACCTTTTAATTGAATGCCCCTATTTTAATCCGTTACGCTCCCGTCTACAGCTATCGCCTGATCTATCGTCGATTTTAGCAGATGACACGCGCTCAGCTGACCGCGTTCTACAGTTTATTAGTGACAGTGAAATGACGTCAGTCATTTGAAGCTTTTTTTTTTGGGGGACAACCAACCCCTTTCTATAGTAGACTTTTAAGCATTCCTTCTTCCTTTAGTTTCTCAAATTTTCTGACTTTGTTTCCATTGCTGCTGATTTTAAATTTCGTTTTTTTCCTGTTTTCTACGTCACGGGCTGGGCGCTAATGACCATAGAAGTTTTGCGCCCTAAAACCACAAACAAAAAAAAAAAAAAAAAAACTACTCTGTGCCAATTGACTTTTATTCTCTACAGAAAACATTCTATGTCTTCTTTGGCTAAAGAACATATACATGTGCTGGAGACGTCTGCAGAATGGATCGCGTGTCTGAACTCAAGACTGTTCAGATACGTACAGTCTTAGAAGTAAAAGCTGACTGCCAGCCGGCCGCCACAGAGACTAAGTCCAAGTCGTTCACTTACGGTGGCCAGTAAAAGAGACCGGCCCTGACAACGCAAAGTCCGGCCATCTCCACAATCTGGCAACACTCTTAGATGCAGAAGTGTCGATCTGATGTGTGACCTTGACGTTTTACCCACCAGTAATACTGCCAGAAACAATTCCGCAGGACAGCTCGTGGCTGCGTCGCGATCACAACAGCTTACACTCCAGTGTTTCCTCGCGCTGCAGCGATTACCTGCCACAGGCCAGACGCCACCCGCCGCCTGAAATCGGGCGCCGCGCCGCCCAGGTGACGACGATGCCAATTACGTTTCAATTGTCATTTTTAAATTTGAAGTTCTAGTTATCATCTTGCAGTTAAGCATTGGATTTTGCATACTGGAAAATCATGAACTACGATTAAGTGTTGGAAAATTGGGTCGCAATTGGAAAAAGGCGTAACATCTGCAACACAATATTTACTTTTGGTATAATAGAGGGGTGAATGCAGCGGAGGCAGCTCGAAAGATTTGAACTGTGTGTGAAGTGACTGCTTTTGGGGAAAATAGCGCAGAAAAAGATATTCTTGTTTCAACAAATATCGTTCTGGCATGAATGATTTTCCACATTAAGGAAGTCTCGACTACTGACATAAGTGATAGATTACCAAACCATCATGCGACATTTGTATTCAACAGCAAGGTTCGGTAGTCAGGTGTAAGAGTACTGCATCTATTAATTCGAAACAACAAAAATCGACGGAGTTATTATTATCGCAGTTTTGCTTGAATGTCATCAGCTCACTCATTGAGCATTCCTACGCAATACTGTTATCGGTGACGAGTTATGACACCTTTATCGTTAACTTCATAAGAAGAAATAAGAGGCTGAGCCCTACCAAAAGACGTAAACTCGAGCAAAGAGCAGTGTGAACATACAATTTTCCATCTGATACATCCAAATGTGTGTTTTGCGCTACGAATTCTTCCCCAAGAATTTGTCCATCACAGCTGGAATTTGTTGCCAACAACTGACACATCTTTTGGTCGCAGTGTAAGAAAATCGACCGACAAAACTACATCACGTGTGCTACTGCATGATAACGCACTCCGTTATTTTGAGAAACAAAACAATTCAGGAGCTTGACAGGGTAGTCATCTCTCAGGTTCTTGTCCCTCTGATGGCTTACTCGTAATCTTTTACCTTTCCCGCTCTTGATCGATCAACGATAAGGCGATTCATTCCTAGAAGAAAATGCTCTTGAAACTATACTGGTTTAATGACATCGTTAGAATCAGTAGTTCTCTACAGGTGTAGAATTTGTAAATTACTTTAGCATTGCCAGATTGTTTTAGATATTGTGGAAGAATATACTGTTTCTGATTAATTTCTCTTGATGATTACAGTTCTGTAAACCAATGGAAAACGCAATTAAAATATTCACTGTACTAATACAAATTAAATTCGACTCACTACAGAAACATCACGACGGCAGTCTATCGCAATAAATCAGTAAGTGCCTGTAACACGATTGTGCCTATTTTAACACGAAATAGTACGATATTACCCACTTTTGACTTCGAAATGGTCTGTATTTATCTCATGTCCTGTATCATGCTCAGGTGTTATGAAAATGTGGTAATTCATAGATAAAACTACGTATTCACAACAATAAAAAATGTCGGCAGAAAACGTATGTGGCATTATGAATATTTGCAGTCCGTGAGGTTTTCGATCTGGCACTAAGGGGTACTGCAAGTAGCGTGACGTATTTTGCTCGAGCGTTGCCTTACGATTGCCGTATTGAATTTCTACCAGCCTGCTTGTAGCTCTGCTGCAAAAGAATTAAAAATCATTGCTTTCAGCGTATCTCGAAGGCGAACGAAAGCAGCTTGCACCTGGTAGGCAAGCACATTACCCCAGAAGTAGCGGCATATGTCTTACTTATTGGTCCAGTAACCTCTATGACAGATAAATCGCAAAATAAGAAACGAGAGTAATAGTATTTCCCGCGTGGAACGACGTTCGTGGACTCAAATGCATTAACTTATGTCCTTATATCATATCTCAAGAAAAAAATCACTCACATTATTCAAAAGAAATGACACGATAATATCAAGTGAATTTAGCAGGATACTTCTGTACCATCAAGGAAGTAACTCGTCGGTCACAGAGTTGCCAAACGCATTCTGCGTTGTTGCAATGTTTCAGTTATACTACCAGGAAGGATACTAGTTGATGTGCTCTGTGAGTGGCCTCGGAAGTGACTATAGCTTCTTCTCAAAGCTGTGGGTGGCAAAGACCGGAATATCCTCATCATATGTCAATGAGCCTTATTCGCATTTCTCTAACTAGGTTTGGAGCTAGAGTGTAATTACTTGTAATACATCGATGCACTGAGTGCAAACGAAACGTCATAAACTAATAACTGGGACAATTACGTGTTTCACTGTCTTAATCGGACCAAAACCTTGAAAGCGTATTCACCAGACGCGTTCACAATTTTGGAGCTTCTCCAGTGGTTGAGTTGGCAACGTATCTTTGCTATACAATATTGTTATTGAGATCACTCTCATTAGCACACTCGCCAGAAGGTAGGCATGACCTGGACTTCTTGTCAGCTTTTCTGGCGATATTCTGCCATTGCTCGAAACGTCAAGACTTAAATTGATTTCGAGTATTCCGTATGGCGAAAATCTGATGTTTCTATTCCTCCAGCTCTAACATTCAAAAGATAGTTACAATAAGCGGCGTAAAAGTACCTGTGAACCAACAATTAGTAATGCAGTCATAAGTAGTGGAATCTGACAAAATCCATCTGTTACCTGATAATTGTGAAAAACTAAATTTTTCATCTGCACAGCACCGCAGTGTGAACTTAAGGGTTTCGTGGGATTCCTACATTTAATTTCGTTGCGATCGTTTCCCATGACAGTAGAGAAAGAGCAAAGCCATCTGACTTGGAATATACTTTTCCGCCGCGCGGGATTAGCCGAGCGGTCTCAGGCGCTGCAGTCGCGGACTGTGCGGCTGGTCCCGGCGGAGGTTCGAGTCCTCCTTCGGGCATGGGTATGTGTGTTTGTCCTTAGGATAATTTAGGTTCAGTAGTGTGTAAGCTTAGAGACTGATGACCTTAGTAGTTGAGTCCCATAGGATTTCACACACATTTTAACATTTATACTTTTCCAGCGGGATTTGAATCCTTGGCTACAGTTGCAGTAGTACATCCAGAGAGGTATCAAGAATGTGAGCATACACTCATTGCTGTAGTATAGGCCAGGGCAGAAAGAAGCAGGTTTCCCACAAAGTAAACGATAGGAGACCCCCTCGCATAGAGTAACCATCAAGCAAACGTAAGTTCTCAAATCGCTGTCATTTTTTAAACACAAATTGTTCAGAAAATTAAAACTACACGCACTGAAATCAGTAGGCTGATGTTTGCGAATAGCACTTACTACAGAAGTGTGTGTGTGTGTGTGTGTGTGTGTGTGTGTGTGTGTGTGTGTGTGTGTGTGTGTGTGTGTGTGTGTGTGTGTGTTAGTGTGTGTGGTGTCTGCAGCTACGGCGGCAGATGAAAATTCGTGCCTGACCAGGTTTGCACCCGGATTCGTGGTGTCTTTTCTTTCGGACATGTCCGAAAGAACAGACACTACGCATATATGCATATACAGGTTGTTTCAGGAAGAGTAGTAGATATTTTATCAGGTGGTGCTATAGACGAATTGCATAAAAAATTCCATATTAATATGTCCACTCTTTATTGAGTACAGAGATACAGCTGTTAGTATGTAACCCTAACAAACTCAAAGCAAAGGTAAATGAGGACGTTCACAATTTATTTTCATAAATTCCCCCACCATCTTCAGTGCCCTTTTGACTTCCCTTGATAACACCACGTGTAGCTCTTCTGAGGTCGACTTTGCATTCTTTTATGAGGGCTGCACTATTCATAATCCGAACGATCAAATCGGCTCTTGGCTTTACTTTTCTTTGTAGATTTCGCCTGTCAACCATCCACAGAGGCGAAAATCCAAAGGGATAAAGTTCGGAGACCTTTGTGGCCAAGAAAAGTACCCATATCTACTGATCCATCTTCCAGGAAATGTTAGGTTTGGATGATGTCACATGACGACTATAATGTGCAGGAGCCACGTGATGCTGGAGGAATATATACTTTCTTGTAGCCAAAGGAACCTCTTCAAATAATGCTGGAAGCTCATTTTCACGGAAGTGTAGACAACAAAAAAATTGTTCAAATGGCTCTGAGCACTACTGAGGTCATCAGTCCCCTAGAACTTATAACTATTTAAACCTAACTAACCTAAGGACATCACACACATCCATGCCCGAGGCAGGATTCGAACCTGCGACCGTCGCGGTCGCACGGTTCCAGACTCTAGCCCCTAGAACCGCTCGGCCACTCCGGCCGGCAATCACTACAGCAAGCTGCTTTTCAACTCATAGACAACAGAGTTCTGTCAGGACCAACAAACGAAACGAAAATGCATTCGACCCAGCTATATGTACCCAATAAAAATTGGACACATGTTATATGGCATTTTTCTGCAATTTGTCTATACCACCACCTCCTGCAATATTTACTATTACTTGTGAAACATACTGCATCATTATACAGGTCTCGATGGACCATCGAAAGTTTTCAGTGCTAGATGCACGTCATCGTCCAAACCCTAGCAGGAATAGTGTGGCTGCGAGCGAGTGGAATAATGGACGGAGGGGTACCGCGCATGTGGTATGCGGCAAAAAGATGGGAATTTGCGTCTGACTAGGAGCGTGTGTACGTAAGTCCTGCAGGCAGCTTGGCCGTTGTGTCCCGATAGTGCAGTGGTCAGCGCGTGCGCCTAGTAAGCAGGAGGTCCAGGTTTGATCCCCGGTCGGGCACTAATTTTCTTCTGCCGTCGTTACTGTATTTCAACGTCCTGTGACAGTGTGGACGTCTGTCTTTCGATATTTAAGATGCAATTGTTTTCTGAGGCAATATCTGTGATTTGCGAACATTTATCTTGCCACCAATATATTGGGACTTCAACGGCACCCATTCCTTAATCCAGGGCCGGCCAAAAATTCTGCACGCGTGCGGTGCTCCTGCACATGTGCAACTTCCGGGTCACAGCGTGCACGCCGCAGCCGTCAGCGTTCATGTAGTGCATGTTTCTATGCACAGATGTCGCTTTATCCCCTTGCTGGGATACTCTGTACCGATGCATTCTAGTGCTCTTTCCACAGCTTGCAAGCCAACCATGGGAAGGTATATCGCGTATTAAACATTTAAAATCCTGTCACAGTCTACTCATTGAGACGTCTACTTTTCTGTTAACAGTTTAACCCAGTAAGACAAGTAATACACTTAACAACCGTGGGTTTTTATTAAGGCAGCTTGACTGACGGCACGTAAATACGCGTTATGTGTTTGATGTAGTATTTAAAAAAGAGAGCACTTAGCGACTACCAACGAACCTTATTCATAATTTCAAATAACATTAAACTAATGCCAGGTGTCCTATAACTAATTCTCGGTGCCCTGAGCTACACCCACATAATTTCTGTCTCACTGACCTCTAAACCGAATGATAACCGCAGACCTCTCGATGATCACCTGTTATTTTAATACCATTATTGCTATATCTTTCATCAGTTCCGTCTGAAATCTGCATAATAACCGACAATTAGATGAATGTTATGTTTTATCGACATCAGCTGAGCGTAACCCTTCACACATTGAAAAAAACCCTAAACTGTAAGTATGTGTTGGAACAATTGGTTTAATGACCAATTTTCCTGATAATAATGTAAAATGGAGCAGAATGAGGCAATAATGCCCAGTTAGTAAACAATAATATTTAATTATGAAAGGAATAAATCCAAATACGTTTAGCACTGGTCATGAGAAATGATATAGTTAATATCGGGCACAAAGGCACGGCTCATTGACAAACGCAAGCAGTTGCGAAGATTTTCATCACTTATGCTTGATCGAAACCTTGATTTATTCATTTTCATCACTGAGAAAAATCTTTCACAAACGTATGTCGACCAGAACATGGACATAACTCTCGCGGCTTCTCCGTGCAGGCGTGGAAATTCTTGTCGTGGAAAACTTTCGTAGAATTCTTTTGTACTTCGCACTGCAAAGAACTTGTCCTTCAGTCTTGTATTGCACTGTAGGTCGATCAGTTCCATGTGTAGATCATTCGGAGCATCTTCAACTGACGACGAGAACGGTCGAGCAAAGAGGCGAATGACAGGAGACAAACATCTGCAAATCGTGCTCGAAATTGTTCCTTAATTTTTACAATTATTGACACGTATTCTTGAAATCTAGCACTTTCATGGACCACTCCAAGAGTCGGAAAATGTGCAGTGTTTTCTGTCAATAGGTGGCTCTCCCACAGCGCAAGCTTCCTTTCAAAGGCATTTACTTTTTCCAACATCTGAGAAACTAAATTATTTTCACCTTGCAAACTGACATTCAGGCTGTTCATGTAAGACGTAATGTCCAGGAGAAATGCAAGGTCTTATATCCAACAAGGGTCTTCCAACATAGGTTCACTTTTTCCCTTCTCATGTAAGAATGTAACAATAACCAAACGTAAATAAAAAAATATTTTTAGCATTTTACCTCGACTGACCCAGCGTACTTCGTTATAGTAAGGTATGTCGCCGAACTCCGCTCCTAATTCCTCCAAGAACCGCCGAAACTGGCGATGCGTAAGCCCATGTGTCTTCAGATAGTTTACAGTACGCATGACGTTTGCTAACGTTACTGATTTTGCACAAAGGGTCTCTCGATACAGAATGCAGTGAATTCCATACAACGTCTCGTCTGTGCGCCCTAGCTTTTTGCGCATCCGTGCTATGACTCCTATCTGATGGCCTTGCATTGATGGTGCTCCATCTGTGGTCACTGAGACTAACCGATTCCAGTCCATGACACCATCAATCGCTTGCTCGACAGCTTGGAGTAAGTCTGCACCTGTAGTAGTCCCTTTCAAAGGTACTAAGTCCAAAACGTTCCCTGTTGCACAAAGTGCGTTATCGACACCTCGTATGTATATCACAACCTGGACTGTATCTGCAAGATCTGTTGCTTCATCGAGCGCAACAGAGTAAGCAACAGAGTCTTTAGCCTTATTTATTAGCTGCCTGTGCACATCGCCGGCCATAGCACTGATACGTCTTCTCACTGTTTGTTTGGATAGACTGATTTCTTGAAATCTGCTAATGTTCGTGGGACACAAAGGTTCTGCAGCCTCAATCAGACACCCTTTCACAAACTCTCCTTCGGAAAAGGGTTTTCCAGATTGTGCAATTCTTAATGCGATTTTAAAACTTGCTCTCAGTGAAGATTTAGTGTGGTTGTCATTCTGGAAAATTGGAAACAGTACATTGTACAGCGTACAATAAAATAGACATAAATGTAACACAAGAAACTAAGAGTTCAAGAAGTATCAGTTACTTTGACGTACTGTAAAATCGAGTTGATGTGTCTCATCCATTTTCTTAAGGACATTTAATTTTGCTTGCCGTTCTTTACTGTTGAGTACACTACACTCGTCTTTGTGATATGTATTGTAGTGTCTTTCAACTGAAAACTTACGCTGGCCGCCTATTATTCGGCGGCACAACACACTGTGAGGTTTCACCAACGGCTACAAAAAAGAATTGCAGTTCCCAGTCATTTTTAAACGACTGAGAACATAGATCTCCCGTCCTTTGCTTTTTCTCAGTGCCTGCCATTTCTCAGTATTTCTCTGTTAAGGTTACGGTCACCAGGAGTAAACGAGACTGGGTATGTTCCACTCTTGCTTTTCGCCGCCGTTCATTTAGGACACATGTCTAATAACAGATGTCGTTGTCGCTCGTTGTCGCTCGTTGTCGCTCGTTGTCGCTCGTTGTCGCTCGTTGTCGCTCGTTGTCGCTCGTTGTCGCTCGTTGTCGCACATGTGCGCACATGTGCAGCACTTCCGCACTGCTGCACATTGTGCAGAGGTTGGCCGGCCCTGCCTTAGTCATTGCTTTGTGTTGGCGCTAACCCATGTCATATACGTGCGAATCAGATGGTAGCGCAAATTTATTCGAATAACGAATGGTCAGTATACAAGAATTTACGAACAGTAGAAGTGTAGTAACTCATTTCAGCAGCATAGCCCACGGTAATATTTGTCAAGAAATTCACTGCAGAATTAATGTAATACTCGCACGATGATCCCTGTAGTCATATTGTATGATTAGCAGCTCGTGAATGGAGTACCATGTTCGTTAAATCAGATTACTAAAGCTGATACCAAATAAAGAGGAGCAACGACACCACATCACTATCTTTACTTAGGTATTCAGCGCTAGATTATGTGCGCTACCATTAACTTTATTGTGAACAGTTTGACAGCATAACACCATCACACCCACTGACAACCTGTACCATTATTATCACACAGTTTTTACTCGCAGTGATTACAAGTTGCTGATGTTTGTCAAGAATAGCGGAAAGCGGCTCATGAATGTGAAGTTCCATTTGCATCACGCCTATGACAGAGAGAATCCTAAATAACAGTAAGAGGTTACCCAGCGAAGGGAAGAGTCCACGTGTTGTCTCGAGTTCTTGCAGTTTCATAGTAATGTAGTTCCCGATGTTTTCACATTAACGGGTCCTTTTGGCTATCGGAATACTCATATGGGCATTATCAAAGTGCAACTACTAGCACACTCAACTACCTTAATATCACCTCATTTTGGATTGAATATGCCTCGGAAAGCGACGTTAATTTGACGTTTCCGTCCGTCTCCTGACAACTTACTGAATGAAGTGTGCCGGCCGCGGTGGTCTAGCGGTTCTAGGCGCGCAGTCCGGAACCGCGCGACTGCTACGGTCGCAGGTTCGAATCCTGCCTCGGGCATGGATGTGTGTGATGCCCTTAGGTTAGTTAGGTTTAAGTAGTTCTAAGTTCTAGGGGACTGATGACCATAGCTATTAAGTCCCATAGTGCTCAGAGCCATTTGAACCATAACTGAATACGATTAGAACGATCTGGTATCGAACTGAAACTACAGAAATCGGATAATCTGAAACTCTGTATTGCAAAAATGCTGCACACATTAATTCATTTGATGGAGAACAGGTAGTAACTGCTAAGAAAAAGTGAGGAATATGTCAACTAACAGCAATGTAACGTAATTATAACCTATATTTATGTGATGCAAATATTGACTCGAACAATACACATCTATTTCAGTGGTGGGAAGATACACCATATCGGATTTCCTGATGACATAATAATAATAATAATAATAATAATAATAATAATAATAATAATACAGTGTGAAGTTGTTAGTCCCTCCATCGGGCGCCTCCGCGGCTGGCGGATAGGGGAAAAGCCTCCCAGATATGGGTGGTACCGAGGAAATCAAATACTTGGGGTGGACCAAGTACTAACACAATCCTGAACGGGTATTCAACCCGTTGAACCCAAAATCCAGACACGTCTGAGTGAAAATCACCGGTACTCTGGTCATCATCTATCAGCTCAATGAGCTCGGTTGAAAATATTTGGTTCCAAAGGCTTTAACAACCTCTGACCCTATCCGGTACTGGTATCATCCAGGCCAAACCAATGAAACACAAGCAGACATGAACTGTGCAAGTAATTTCAACTTTTCCCCACGTGGTACACAACCCGCCCGTTGACAAACGGCAACTGGACTTTCGGATTCTGGGGAGTCCAGGCTAGCACAGCAGAGAATATCGGACATATCTGGTAAACTTACCTAAAAGCAGAAAACATTCATTGGAACATTAAATACAGTACATTGATCCAAAAAGGAAAATTACATAATCTTACATAAGAAATTGACCGACAAAAAATTCTCATTCTTGCTCTTCAAGAAACGTGAGTCACTGACAATGAAACCTTGCATTATGGAAACTATCGCATTTTCAAGAGCAAAACACAGCAAAAGGTAGCGAAAGGCGCACCAATCTTCGGCATGCCATTTCTCCTAAAAAGATCCATCATAAACTCTGCCAAAGAAGTCACACCCATCAACAATCGACTTCTGACTATGCGCATTCAGAGCGCCAATAAAAAACACACTCATCAATGCACATGCCCCCATCAACATCGAAAATAAGAAAAACCCCGAAAATCTCGAAAAATTCTGGAACACACACGATAAAACCGTGAGCGAAATTGACCAAGATGGTGTGAAAACCCTTATGGGAGACTTCAACACTCAATTTGGGACATAAAAAACCTATAGGAAAATCATCTTTAAAAATTAAGCACACCAAAACACTAACACCAACGGCACACGTCTGATTGACATTTGCCAACAATTCAATGATGTCTACCTACTTTAGGTAAAAAACAGAAAAACAGAAAACATGCCGATCCCCGATCAAGCATCTTGGTGAATACCAGATCGACAACGTTTTCATCTCCTACGGCCACTACAGAATCATCCACGACATTCAAGTCCGACGTGGTTCAAACGTTGAGTCAGACCACTACCTCACGAGCGTTAAAGTGAAATTGTCTCGAAAGAGAGTTCACCTGAAAAATCTCTGCATCCAAAAATTCGATACATCCAAAATTCAAGAAACCAATATCACAGAAGAATGGGAGAAAGAGCGAACAACTGGACTGACTTCTGCAGTAAAATTATCAGAAAAGCCAAGGAATTAATCCCACTGAAGAAGAAAAGGCAGAACACCCATGGTGGGACTCCAGCTGCGATCAAGCCATCATCAATCGCCGACTCGCCTTCCAAAAATACTGCAGCAACAAATCGACAGGAACCCTGCAACACTTCCTCGGCATCAGCAAACAAACAGCACCATCAGAAAAACCAAACGCAACTACATCACCAAACAGCTGAAATAAATTGAGGACAACTTCATAAAATACAACAGCAGAAATTTCTGTAGAAGTTTCGCAAACAAAATTAAATGTTACTCACCACTATATTTGACCTTCAAGAAACAAAATGGAAAACTCGCCCTCATCAACCAAGAAAACTGTGAAGAATTGGCATACTACTTTTACAATCTCCTTAACTGACCTGAACCAGCCGAACGTTTCCCACACACGTCCCCAAGATACACAATACCCGATGCCAATCCACAGACACAAGAAGAAATCCAGCACCATATCAAAAAACTCATGCTAGGACAGTCGTCAGGAGGAAACGGAATCATCGCAGAACTACTGAAAAATCTTGGCCCAAGATCTCTGCAGGAACTCACACAGATCATTCAGGAAATCTGGCGAAGTGAAAAACTCACAGAAGACTGGAAATGTGCACTGATCCATCCACTCTACAAAAAAGGAGACAAATCTGATGTGAATAACTACAGAGGAATTTCCCTCCTTGCAGTCCCCTAAAAAAATCATCTCCGCGCGCTTCTTACAACGCGCATAAGGACAAGTCGAACCCCTAATTGGTGAATACAGACCACACAGATTTGGCACCGAATAAATTTTCAACATGAAGTCCACACTGAAAATACGAGTCATAAGAAATCTCTCAACCATCTGGACATTCGTCGACTTGAGGAAACCTACGATTCCATCGACCGACAATCCCTTTTTAATATACTCGAAGAAAGCAATCTCGACCCTAAAACACGACGGCGCATCCAACAAACACTAACAGACACAACTTCCAAAGTATAATTCAACGGAGAAATCTCACAGCCCTTCTCCATCAAGACTGGCATCCGACAGGGCGATGGCCTCTCCCCATTATTCTTCAACATCGCCCTAGATAAAATCATCAAAGAATGGGAGAAAGAAATGAGAAACAGAAACATCTGGAGACCCATCAGGCTAGGAAGACAACAGCATAACACCAACATGCCTAGCCTTTGCTGATGATCTTGCTAACCTTTCCGGAGTTGAACATACAACAATTCATGAGATCGAGGTCCTCAAAGAATGTGCCGAGAAAGTTTTACTACAAATTTCTTTCCCAAAACCGAATTCATGGTCACAAAACACATCAAAACATAAAATTTCATTACAAAATACGGCACAATAAACAAGGTCAATACTTTAAATACGAAAGTGAAATCATTGAACCCACAGATACAGAAAGATTAGCACATAAAACACGCGAAAATGCGGAAAGCATATTGAAAAATTGCGGGCATCTACAACAAGAAATGCATGAACATCAGAACCACAAATCGACAGCACACGACTGTCATCAAACCTGAAACACACGCCTGTGAAACCATAAACATAATTTACAAAGGAGACCTCGAAAATATCAAGAAAGCTGAAAGAAAAATCTTCCGAAAAATCCTTGGTACCAAAAATCACAGATGAGGGATATCGTCTGAAATCACACACAGTAATAGAAAAATAGTTAAGCATCGAAACCGATTTCTGCAAACGACGACTGAAATTCTACGGACACACCACGAGACTAGGTGATAGCCAACTAACAAAGAAAATGTTGATATGGCTACAGAACCTAAAAACTAAAAGTGTGGATGAAAAATGTCCAAATTCATCTCAAAAATGCCAACATCACACCCACAGTCTTAGACGATCGAAAAGACTTCAGACATAAAATCCACTGCTGCGAAACTGTACCCAACATATCTAGGAGAGAATGGACAGAAAACGTCGCGCTAAACACAGCGAGATGATGAAAGAATTCTGGAAGTAAAAGATAAATAGCAGCAACAGATCATAATTTGCTTTATGTGATCCCAAATGGGTCTAAACAACGTAAATAAATAATAAACGTACTAGTAGCAGTAGTATTAGAAAATTCAGAAAATAAAAACTACCACGCTGGTGCCATCCAACGCATTACGAAATAGAAGATTCAAAGCAGCATCAAATTAATCAGAATACAAGATGGACGCAATGAGGAAAAATACTAATGGTTTAGACAAGAAGAGAATAGAAGCTTTCGAAATGTGGTGCTACAGAAGAATGCTGAAGATTAGATGGGTAGATCACATAACTAATGATGAGGTATTGAATAGAATTGGGGAGAAGAGGAGTTTGTGACACAACTTGACTAGAAGAAGGAATCGGTTGGTAGAACATGTTCTGCGGCATCAAGGGATCACCACTTTAGTACTGGAGGGCAGCGTGGAGGGTAAAAATCGTAGAGGGAGACCAAGAGATGAATACACTAAGCATATTCAGAAGGATGTAGGCTGCTGTAGGTACTGGGAGATGAAACAGCTTGCACAGGATAGAGTAGCATGGAGAGCTGCATCAAACCAGTCTCAGGACTGAAGACCACCACCACAACAACAACAACAACAACAACAACAATGACTGCATTATTAATTGTTGGTTCACAGGTACTTTTCTGCCGCTTTTTGTAACTATCTTGTGAATGTTAGAGCTGGGGGAATAGAAACATCAGATTTTCGCCATATGGAATACTCGAAATCAACTTAAGTCTTGACCTTGACCTTGCGAGCAATAGCAGAATATCACCAGAAAAACTGACAACAAGAAGTCAGGTCATGCCTACCTTCTGGCGAGTGTGCTAATGACAGCGATCTCAGTAACAATATTGTATAGCAAAGATACGTTGCCAACTCAACCACTGGAGAAGCTCCAAAATTGTGAATCGCGTCTGGTGAATGTGCTTTCAAGGTTTTGGTCCGATTAAGACAGTGAAACACAAATAATTGTCCCAGTTAATTTATGACGTTACATTTGCACTCAGTGCATCGATGTATTACTAGTAATTACACTCTAGCCCCTAAACATAGTTAGAGGAATGCGAATAAGGCTCATTGACATATAATGAGGATATTCCAGCCCTTGCCACCCACAGCTTAGAGAAGAAGCTATAGTCACTTCCGAGGTCACTCACGGAACACGTGAGCTGGTATCCTTCCTGGTAGTATAACTGAAACATTGCAACAATGCAGAATGCGTTTGGCAACTCTGTGACCGACGAGTTACTTCCTTGATGGTATAGAAGTATCCTGCTAAATTCACTTGATATTATCGTGTCATTTATTTTGAATAATGTGAGTGATTTTTTCTTGAGATATGATATAAGGAGATCAGTTAATGCTTTTGAGTCCACAAACGTCGTTCCACACGGGAAATACAACTACTCTCGTCTCTTATTTTGCGATTTATCTGTCATAGAGGCTACTAGGCCAATAAGTAAGACATATGCCGCACCTCTCTTGCTACTTATGGGGTAATGTGCTTGCCTACCAGGTGCACGCTGCTTTCGTTCGCCTTTCGAGATTAGCTGAAAGCAATGATTTGAATTCTTTTGTAGCTGAGCTACAAGCAGACAGATATAAATTCAATAAGACAATCTTAAGACAGCGTCGAGCAAAATACCTCATGCAACGTTCAGTACCCCTTAGTGTCACAGCGAAAACATTATGTTACTGCAAATATTCATAATGCCACATAAGTTTTCTGCCGACATATTTTTTTGTTGTGAATACGTAGTTTTATCTACGAATTACCACATTTTCATAATACCTGAGTATGATACAGAACACGAAGTAAATACAGACCTTTTCGAAGTCAAAAGTCGGTAATATCCTACTATTACTTAACGCTCTCCTTTTTTTTCTCTCGTCTCTTTCCCTCTCCTCGCCTCTCCTTTACTCTTTTCTTCCCCTCTCCACTTCTCTTTTTCCTCTCCTTTCTCTCCTTTCCTTTTTACCCAGCCTTCAGTCCCTAGTGTTATCTGGGCACTGTCCCTGTTTATAAGTAAGACTACTTCCAGAACCTTTCCATAGGCGATCTTGCAGTTAACTAATGCTATATTAACATTTTCTTTCTCAGATCTGCAATAACGAGTGGTATTCTTTCTGGAACCAGAACATTTCTTATTGGACCTGTGTGAGGCTTTCTTTATCTTCAAAAACCTACATGGCGCGCCACACATACTCAGTCACGTTATTAGCTGCCTTCAGCGTGTATTAAACGCCTGACCTATCAAGAGGGTCCTACAGTTTTCCACCCAATACCGAATGTCAAGAAATCGACATCCAGGATCGTCACAGAATCGTCTGATCCTCTGGTTTGAGCCTTCCACTCGGCTTCAGACCAGAGGTCCACTGTCGGTTCTGGGAAATATGCTGCAAAACGACAACACTACATCTACCCTGCTGGCGAGGCTAGCTGTCTTCACCAAATTATCCAGCCGCCTGTAGGAACCAAGGATGGTCTCCGAACCCAGGTGCCAAGCGTCATTCGTGCCCACATGATGCACAGTTTGCAGCTGTCTGTACCCAGTGCACTCAGTCACTGCAAGCAGAGCCTCTTCCACATCTTTGACGAGACCCTCACCAAGCAAACAGAGTGGACACTGGTGTGCTTTCCCAATCTGTCCGCTACTTCGCTGAGGAGCTTCATCACACTGCTAACATAGGAGTTTCTAATGACTACCAATACCACCCTCTGTGCTTCTTTGGACGCCCTCGGGAAGTCTAGTCAGAGTATCAATAGGCGAGGTATCTCGTACTGCCTCATTTATACTTTCGGCAATAGGTAATACCTCAAACGTATTTTTAAGACTTAAGGGGACAGCCATGCGACCGGTACTAAATTTCGCCTTAAGCCTACAGCTGCTGGACTCCGCCAATACTCGCCAGTCATCATCAGGTAAGTGTCGACCGACCAGGAAGCGCAAATCGGAAGATGCAGCAGCATCAGGGACCTCGGTTGACGCTGTAGGCTCGGGAAGTGCCAAACCAATAGTCTCAGGTGCCCTGACGGCACCTCAGTCCAGGGCTGTAGCCTGAAGCCCGTCGACCGCTGGCAACACAGCTTCCAGCTCTTTACAAACCGTGGGCAATTTCCCCTGTTGCCTACACAACAGGCGCAGTCCCAATCCATAGCACTGGTTATGTAACATGAACCCAGTAAGTTGAACTCACCCAACACATAGGATCAAAAAATAGGCAAATTCCTACAACAACATCCATTTTCTCCTCTCCCCTCTCTGACCATCTATCTCGCCCTCCCACCTGTTCCTGTACATCTCCTCCTCACCATTCACTCTGTCTCTCCGTATCCTCTGCCCCCTCTCTCTGTGTCCATCTCCTCCTCCCCCCTTTTTTTCAGTCCATCTCATCCTCTCCCTCTCACAATCCATCTCTTTCACTCTCTTCTGTCTTCACAGCCATACCCATCGAATGGGTGCTAAAAGGTTCAAACCCTAAAAGTACTGATTCTCAGACAGCAAGTGGTATGTGCATCATCTTAGATCGAAATCGAACCAGTGGTTTAGGAGAAGATGCTGGACATACACACAGGCACACATACCGACATCCTAACATATCTCAGTCAGATTGTAAGGGTCTCTCTGCGCGTAATTTTAATATTAACGACGTCGATTATCAGATGTGTAGAACAACGTTACCAGAGCAGTCATACAACTGCATAACTAGCCCTAAGCGTGTGCGCTGAGTTGCAGCATGGAGAAGTCTGAGGCAACTAACGTGGACAAAACTAAAGAAGAATTTCGTATTTTAAACGAAACTGCGTTACAGTGCATACAAACATTGTACAGCAAAATAAAGTACGCAAAAAGCCATAGTGAAGGGACAAGCTCATTGTAATTTTAAGCATGATTCTAAGATAAATATGAAGTAAGTTATACTTGAATGCTGTGGTCTTCTTGTGGAAACACTTTATTAGGCAACATTGCAGATATTTGTATATTGATAACTGGTTTCAGTAAATTAAATTGCCATCTGCGGATCACTAAACACAAGGTTGTAGTGTCTACATCGATCTTTGAAGATAGATACTTGATATTAGCTGCGTTTCACAATTCACACATTATTATGTTACCCCCTACAGCATTCATAATTACAGATCCCCTCCTACAGAACTAACAACGTCAGGTAATTGAAAGCTACACTTGTTTTTAATCACAAGAGATCATAGAACCAATAACAGCTGAAACATTTGAAATGTAAAATGAATGCTGACAACGTCAGTAATCACTACAGCAAGCTACTTTTCAACACACACACACACACACACACACACACACACACACACACACACACACACACACACACACACACACACACACACTTATACAGGGTGTTCGGAAGTTCCGGTTACCAGTTTCTAGGACTTCTACAGGGAGTGAGTGCATAACATTCTGAATAGCAGCCCATGTCCGGAGACGTACCCTTTCCGTTCTACGACGGTTTCAATTATGATGTCTGACGCGTCCACGTCTGCTGAGGGAAAGAGAAAAGTCTCAGAGTTGCTTGTGCTGGTATGCAATATGGTAGATAGGACAATATGTAATATTTCTTGTGGGGTCGTGTGCAAAGCTGAATTTACGAGACACCTGTAGAGACAGAGGAAGATTTGTTGGCACGAGTTCTGGCCGCTGTACTAGAAACTGAAGAAACACTAGATGGGATGGAGAGTGTTTACCAGATCATGCTTCGTAGGTACAATGTCTGTAACAACGTTGGTGGTCGCCACATGGAGCCGCTGTTGTAATGCATCATTACTGTTCTGTAAGAACAGTACGCTGGGTTCTTTTTTTGTTTTTGGAGTAATGTAAAGACGTAATGTTTAAGCGTTAATACAAACAAATGTGCTTAAGTGATAAACTGATGATTCGTCATGTTTCCTTTCGAATTGTTATTTAATTGTACTGCGCCACGCCTAACTCAATTCCTCAAACAAAAGTGGAATTCAAAATATTATGTACTCACCACCCTCTACAAGTCTTAGCAGTTTGTAACGGTAATTTCTGAATACCCCGCATAAGGTTGTCTGTATGATTTTTTTAACTTGGGACAACTAAATATCTCGAAAACGACGCATCGTACGAAAAAAAGTTGTAGGTGAAACGTTAATATGAGTAAAGGGGACATCTATCTATCCTGCAACCAGCCGCATCCTAACCATCCCTCGTGCGTGAGCAGGGTCACAGTTGTGTTCCCAAATGAGAAACTCCCCCCAGTTATTGCATATTCAGATTCTACGCAAGAAATATGTACGGTATACTCAAACATGGTTTCCCATTCGTGGCAAATAGCGCTGTAATCGAGAAACATCAAGTAGGGCTGTTTTCACAATCAAGAAGCGACACCTTTGATTCTCTCGGAACCCTCGTCCCTAGCCCCCCCTCCCCCTCCTCCCCCACCAAGGTGACTCATTTCGGTGTTTCCATGAAACCGCAGTAACTCTCGCGCTGGCCGCTAAGTGGCTACTGGCAGAATACAAACCACAATCAGTGTCGTAAGGTAAAATGTCAATAAAGTGACAGTAAAAGATGCACCTGCCATGAGTACTCACCGAAATCACGTACCCCATTGGTGACAGGCAGTGGAGCTCACCGAAGTCGAGCACCCCAATGAGGAGAGGTATTCACTGGACAAATATAATATACTAGAACTGACATGTGATTACATTTTCACGCAATTTGGGTGCATAGATCCTGAGAAATCACTATCCAGAACAACCACCTCTGGCCGTAATATTGCCTCGTGATGACTGGGTGTTGTGTGACGTCCTTAGGTTAGTTAGGTTTAAGTAGTTCTAAGTTCTAGGGGACTGATGACCATAGCTGTTAAGTCCCATAGTGCTCAGAGCCATTTGAACCATTTTTGGCCGTAATAACGGCCTTCATAAGCCTGGGCATTGAGTCAAACAGAGCTTGGATGGCGTGTACAGGTATAGCTGCCCGTGCAGCTTCAACATGATACCACAATTCATCAAGAGTAGTGACTGGCGTATTGTGACAACCCAGTTGCTCGGCCACCATTGACCAGACGTTTTCAATTGATGGGAGATCTGGAGAATGTGCTGCCCAGGGCAGTAGTCGAACATTTTCTGTATCCAGAAAGACCCATACAGGACCTGCATCATGTGGTCGTGCATTATCCTGCTGAAATGTAGGGTTTCGCAGGGATCGAATGAAGGGTAGAGCCACGAGTCCTAACACATCTGAAATGTAACGTCCACTGTTCAAAGTGCCGTCAATGCGAACAAGAGGTGACCGAGACGTGTTACCAATGGCACCCCATAGCATCACGCTGGGTGATACGCCAGTAGGACGATAACGAATACACGCTTCCAATGTGCGTTCACCGCGATGTCGCCAAACACGGATGCGACCATCATGATGCTGTAAACAGAACCTGGATTTATCCGAAAAAATGACGTTTTGCCATTCGTGCACCCAGGTTCGTCGTTGAATACACCATCGCAGGCGTTCCTGTCTGTGATGCAGCGTCAAGGGAAACTGCAGCCATGACCTCCGAGCTGATAGTCCATGCTGCTACAAACGTCGTCGAACTGTTCGTGCAGATGGTTATTATCTTGCAAACGTCCCCATCTGTTGACCCAGGGATCGAGACGTGGCTGCACGATCCGTTACAGCCATGCGGATAAGATGCCTGTCATCTCGACTGCTAGTGATACGAGGCCGTTGGGATCCAGTACGGCGTTCCGTATTAACCTCCTGAACCCACCGATTCCATATTTTGCCAACAGTCATTGGATCTCGACCAACGCGAGCAGCAATGTCGCGATACGATAAACCGCAATCGCGATAGGCTACAACCCGACCTTTATCAAAGTCGGAAACGTGATGGTACGCATTTCCCCTCCTTACACGAGGCATCACAGCAACGTTTCACCAGGCAACGCCGGTGAACTGCTGTTTGCGTATGAGAAACCGTTTGGAAACTTTCCTCATGTCAGCACATTGTAGGTGGCGCCATCAGCGCCAACCTTATGTGAATGCTCTGGAAAGCTAATCATTTGCATATCACAGCAACTTCTTCTTGTCGGTTAAATTTCGCGTCTGCAGCACGTCATCTTCGTGGTGAAGCAATTTTAATGGCCAATAGTCTAGTTTCATGTGGCAGAATCGGAATCGACCTTGTATATGTGTAAAGTATGCTCAAGAGGGCATACGTTTTAGTACTGTCGAGGAATTCTTTGATCAGGGCTCCGGAAACAGTGAAATTGTATGGGGAGAGATCGGAACTGTATGGCGGACGTACAGAGTGGTTACAATCCAAGTTTAGCCACTACAGAGTGGGCCCCATGGAAAAAGCGTGTGATCGTAGCACAATGAGCTTTGTGGAAGTATTTGTACGGACATGAGGATTGAATATACCGAATAAACCATTTAAATACACACATTTTAATTTCCGAAAAATGGTTCAAATGGCTCTGAGCAGTATGAGACTTAACTTCTGAGGTCATCAGTCCCCTAGAACTTAGAATACTTAAACCCTACTAACCTAAGGGCATCACACACATCCATGCCCGAGGCAGGATTCGAACCGTAGCGGCCGCGCGGTTTCAGACTGTATCGCCTAGAACCGCTCGGTTACCCCGGGCGGCGTTTAATTTCCACATAAGAGGATAATACTTGTTAACTGCGTACAATGTTTTCATTTCAGGATACAAACGTTGCCCAATGTGACGACCATCTGCATCAGCGACAGCCCGGAACCCCACTGGGGATACAGTTTCACAACTGTTTGCAGCGCTTTTGGAATGGTGGACCATGGAATGTTAAGCTGTCGTGCTCGAGCTCGTGCACTGTTTGAAGATCGCACATTGAGTTCAACAATCTCAGCCATGGAAACAGCAACTTCCTCAGCAATTTGTGGCGCAATTGGCCGTCAGCCTTTCCCAGAAGCAATTCCCAGATCGCTATTCAATTCGGACTGCCAAATCATATTCTTCAACCCCTGTGCGGAAAGAGGACATATCCGTATGCCTTTAATGCGTCGAAACTCGCGAAGAGCAGCAAAATAATGTCGCTGTTTTGATGAAACAGCTTTAAGACTAAAGCCCTGCTCACCTTGACCAGACCCATACTGACTGCCAGCAGCTGTAATTCAGACTGATGCTTGTGTGTCAACCCTACATCGCTACTGGTACCTAACGGCTAGTCATGGCACTAACACTACTAACAACGCAAATCCTGAAGCACACAGTGTGGAAATCATTCCTAGAAAGTTGAGTACCCATACAATAATAGTTTCTGACTACGCTGGCTCTAGCGAAAGTTAAATTATAATGACCCGGTACAAAGGCATCCAAGCGGAATTTCTGCAGCGTACTCGAGACAACCTTGGCAACACATCCTCCGTACAGTCTGTATCATGCGATTTCCAAATTTTTCGCGCCCTGAAGACTGACTTTCGTGATCTTTGAGAAGGTATTGACCGTCTTGTCTCACAGTGGGATAAATGTATAACAGTAACTTTTGAAATAATAAACAGTTTACTTACTTTTTTCCCACCTGTCTCGTTTTCATTTGGCTGCCCTTTATACACTTCTCGCATACTTTTGCAAAAAGTTTTTGCGTTGACATTAACAAGCGTTATATAACTGTACTTATCCTTGCAAGAACTTCAGAATGCCGTTAAAAAATATGTCCGGACTTTTCATGCTTTTCCAGCAGAGAAAGAGTGAGGGCGTTACGTGGAACAGTAACTGATATATGATATGGCATTGTAAATGATAATTAATTGAAACCTTCAGCTGCCGACAGGTGTTGGTGATATACCTCAATGGGGACAGCTGAAAATGTGTGCCCCAAGCGGGACCTCCTGCTTACGTGACAGACGCTCTATCCATCTTTTTTTGTTATCTCATTTTGTTCGTTTTCGTTCGTTTCAGCTGCTCGGTGCGGACGTCGCAAGACACCCGTTTTAGTTTGTCGTTGATCCATTAACTCAGTTTTTTTATTACAGAGGGCAGCTAACCCTCTGACCGAACACGCTGAGTTACCGTGCCGACATCCATCTGAGCCACCGAGGACACAGATGAATAGCGCGACTGCAGGGACTTACCCCTTGCACGCTTCCCGTGGGACCCAAATTCCCAACTGTCCACAGTCAACATATGTAATGTACCTAATAGATATTTGGCCATCCTTTCATTACTAGCCGACCGCTATGGTCGAGTGGTTCTAGGCACTTCAGTCCGGAACTACGCGGCTGCTACGGTAGCAGGTTCGAATCCTGCCTCGGGCATTGATGTGTGTGATGTCCTTAGGTTTGTTAGGTTTAAGTAGTTTTAAGTCCAGGGGACTGATGACCTCAGATGTTAAGTCCCATAGTGCTTAAAGCCAGTTGAACCATTTCAACTAATTACCCGCGCACACTAAGGTGACGATTCCCGTAAGAGTTCGGGCAACGTGTGCGCATTCGCACAGACAAAGGTCAGTGGCTGGGTAGCCTTTAACTATATGTATGAAGATAGTAACTGTTCTCGAAAGAACAGGTACCATTGATGACCGTGCAGCTTCTCTAGAATAAATGATAATTAATTGAAACTCTCAGCTGCCGACAGATGTTGATATATCTCGATGGGGACAGCTGAAAATGTGTGCCCCGACCGAGAGTCGAACCCGAGATTCTAGAGAAGCTGCATGGTCATCAAGGGTACCTGTTCTTTCGAGAACAGTTGCTATCTTCATATATATAGTTAAAGGCTACTCAGCCATTGACCTTCGTCTGGGCGAATGCGCACAGGTTGTCCGAACTCTTATGGGAATCGTCACCTTAGTGTGCGCGAGTAATGCGTGGATGGGCAAATATCTATTAGGTACATTACATATGTAGATTGTGGACAGTTGGGAATGTGGGTCTCACGGGAAGCGTGCATCGGATAAGTCCCTGCAGTCGCGGTATTAATCTGTGTCCTCGGTGGCTCAAATGGATAGAGCGTCTGCCATGTAAGCAGGAGATCCCGGGTTCGAGTCTTGGTCGGGGCACACGTTTTCAGCTGTCCTCATCGATGTATACCAGCAACACCTATTGGCAGCTGAGGGTTTCAATTAATTATCATTTATTCTAGAGAAGCTGCACAGTCATCAATGATACCTGTTCTTTCGAGAATAGTTACTATCTTCATATATGATGTGACATTAATGTAGACGAGTAAAACAGGCAAAACTTGGTAAGACGAAAGAAAATTAATTAATATGACAGTGAAAAGAAGTTATTAATGTGACAGCATTGTTATTAAGACACAAGTAATTAAAGTTAACGAACAATGTATGAATACTAAGAAACTGTATTTTATCATATAAAATAAATTTCGTGAGTTTAATTGCACATGTTGAAAGAGAGAAGAGCTGTAAACAAGTGTCTACAAAAAATTAATGCCAACGATCTTCTATGACACAATAGCGAAATGTGGTGTTGCAGCAATAGTGACGAATACTGGTGGGAGCTTACACTGTTAGTTCCGATATGCGTCTCAAATAAACAATGACTTGTTTACATACGTTTCCAGTTCTAGTTGTAAAATATAGGCCACTCTCCTACTATTGATGATTACAATTATTACGACTAATGATTATAGGATTTAAATCGAAACAGGAATATGGAAGGGGAATTGGTTACACGATCATAACTTTTAACCGCCAGCGGAAGATTAGGCAACGGAAATGCAGAAGACGCAAGAATTTTTACACTCACTTCAAATGCGACATCAGAATAATAAGTTCTTATTTCAAGAGATTCTCTTTACTTATGAAGCAACTATTACAAATGAGAGAAGCTGAATGCAAGAATGTCCGTGGCCGAGCGGTTCTAGGTGCTACCGTCTGGAGCCGCGCGACCGCTACGGTCGCAGGTTCGAATTCTGCCTCGGGCATGGATGTCCTTAGGTTAGTTAGGTTTCAGTAGTTCTGAGTTCTAGGGGACTGATGACTTCAGAAGTTAAGTCCCAAAGTGATCAGAGCCATTTGAACCATTTTTGAATGTCCGTTATTGGGCCACTCAGAATCCGCACTAGCTGAGCTTGGTTGAATTCAGAGGCAGTGTGGGATTAAGGACACCACGTGATTCGGTCTTGCTTTGTTGAAAAAACCTTAATGAGTAATGAGCACATTCCTTACTTAAGTATCGTCTCTCTCATAGGAGGAACCGCTTGAAATGCTTATGTATGTGGTACCAGCACAGCACGATGGGCGCCCGTCAGCCGCGCTCGCTTCGCCGAGGCTGCGGCTTGCTACCGCCGGTTCGGCCGCGTTGAGCAAGGGCAGCTGACGTCACATTGCGTGAACGAACTGGTGTCGACAGCTGTCGAATCGGCACGAGACGACGAGTTCCCGAGCTGGTCGATATTCCCGCATTCCCGCACTCACGTCACGGAGCGCTGGTCCTCAGCTGTTAACGGCATTTAATTGAACATGAGCGGAAGTGAACGGACGTTCTACAGTGTCAGCAATCATCGAGGAACTGTTTTCAGTAAACTAGGTGACGAAACGTACAATCTGCTGAATAGTCCGGGAATAACAAAAGCTAGCGGTAGTTGGAAAAAATTTAAGATGAACACTTTTACGATTACTAAATGTCTATAAAATATACCTTATAAATTACAGACTTGATAATATTGCATTAGTCGATTCAATTCTTTCCTTCACCACTTTTTAGTTTTCTCTATTTTGGTCTTACAGCTAATTAAATGAAAAATGTTTTCATTAAGTATACAATTACATTAATCTTATTTATTTTTCAGGTAGTTGCGGAAAGAGGCGCTCAACTTCCCATTGGCTACGTGCAGTGCCAAAATGAAGACTATGCAGCACTAACCATTTGTAAGGGTAGCGCAAGCGATGTGATAAGATAAAATTGTAAAGATGGCTCACATTTATCAAATGTTGCTGCTTTGAGAGCTAATAAACTGGGGATTACAGATAAAAGCTCAAGAACTCATAATGTGGTAGCGAAATGTGGACAGGTCACCGCTCAAAAAGTTCTGCCTTCCCCGAGGGCTGTAGCAAGACACATCAAAGAAATGGCTGGCCAGATCAGGAGTGAGCTTATATCTGAGGTGAAAGAGGTTATATCTAAAAACCAATGTGCAATGACGTGCAACTTCTAGACTGATAGCTACCGAACTCATACGTCCTCCTGTATTGATGAATCAATGGATACATTGAGAAAAAAATTATATTCTGCTAACTACGAGATGGCCCCATGTGGCGAAGACTGGCGAAAATATTATTACAGAAATGTACGAATAGACGGCAGAACTGTCTATTATTGTCCCAGAACTGGAGAAAGTTACTTTCGTTATGTATCAGGGCGCTAACATTAAGAAAGCTCTAGAAACACACAAACGTTTCCCATGTGTGGTACGCTGTATCAGTACAAAAATGTTCAAATGTGTGTGAACTCCTAAGGGACCAAACTGCGTAGGTCATCGGTCCCTAGGCTTACACAGTACTTAAACTAACTTATGCTAACAAAAACACACACCCATACTCGAGGGAGGACTCGAACATCCGGTGGGAGTGGCCGCGTAGTCCGTGACATGACGCCTGTATCAGTACAGCACTATCGCACACCTTCAACGAAATATGTTGAGGAGATGATATTCCTGCCGTATATGAGTCCATCTTAGCCGTTCGTGAATTGGTGGGGTTCATAAAGAGGTCTGGGTCAGTCGCTAATTAGAGGAAACATTGCACCAGGACGTTGAAAATGGGTGGTAAGTATGTATGTTCTCCTAGAGTCATTTCGTACGCTAAAAGGCCAAACAGAGATCGTTATGCTTGAATCCAACAAATACGAAGCGATAAGGTCTTATTACAGTGCAACCATGGGAAACGTTGAGGAGTTTCTGTTGTTTTTCGAGGCGGCCACACACACTTTGGAAAGCGGAGAGGAGCTAATGCTACCATTTGTAGTGTCATCGATTCTCAAATTGTTAGATCATTGCCGAACTGTGGACGGCTCCCAAGCTATTACGCTGAACTCAGGATGCTACCACGGTACTGCTGAGTGAGAGGTATCAACTTTCTACCACAAACCCACCAATGGGAGAACCGGATGCCCTCACGTGAGGTATTCAAGAGGGTTGGCGAGGTAGCGGTCACAATAGCGGTCGCTCTCTTGCCTGCCAGCTCCCTTGCCTGCACGCGTCCACCAGACCTCCCTATTGAAGGCAAAATGCTTTCCCCTTACCACGTGCCGTTCACTCCGCAGCTGTAGCCAGTTTTCGTGAATATTGTGCACCAAAGACGTAATTCTTGGGAATAAAATCTATTTTTTTCTCTGAATTATAGCAGTTCTCATTTTACGTGTAGGAGAAACACCCTGGATACCCACCTGAGCTCCTGATATAATTCTGAAATGTACAAATTGGTGCCAGGAATGGGATCTTTTCCACCGCTCTATCCGAATCGATATTTTCCTGCCGATCCTACGTGCTGCCAACGACAGCGTCACCTAGCGTTCGCAGCCGCGGGCCGCTTAGCTGTTTGCACTAGAAGCGCCTTCAGGCGCTCCCAACAACGTGTTAGGCCGTGACGGCCCAATCAAGCATGCGAGCGCACTATAGGCTAGGCCCAAATTGAGACGCGTATAGCGCGTGTGGCGCGACGCAGCGCAGAGCGCGTTTTTGTAACGTCACAGGTTCAAATGGGACCGCGCAAATTGCGACGCGACGCGACTGGGACGCGACACGCGCCTGCGCCAGGTCACGCGGCGTTGTGGTTGAGGCACAGTTTCTCGTGCCGCGCGTCGCGCTTGCCTCGCTAGCACCGTGGGAAATTTGAGGCGGGGAGCGGAAAAGTAGCCCGGCCATATGCTCACATCGGAACGGCGCATATCAGCAGTGGTAGTATTGCCAATACGATAAATTTCGCCTTACTGTGTACTGAACTTTATTGCCTTTGGGTAGTGTTTAGTTTTTCGCCATTTAAACGCTCCAGCTTTCTTCGTTAGCACGTTATACTTTTCTGTTATTTATATCTGCATAGTTTTGTTTTGTTTTTCTTCTGTCAAGAAAAATGTATTCAGTGAACTGATGAGCCATTGGCCGCTGGAATTGCACCATATGCCTCCGTGATGTTTTCAGATCGCAAGAAGGGACAGAGGGTAGTGAATAGGGAAGCAAGGAATATTATAAAATCATGTGATTAAGAATCAAGGCAGCAAAGTAGAGCAAGGTTATATTCTCGCTGCCTAGTAAGCTAGCCTATCTGTACGATCTGTTACAGAAATTTAGAGAGGGATAATCTCCACAGGTGTGATCCCTTTGTGCTTGTGGTAAAAAGCGTCCAAGATGTGAAGTATAGAAGTTTCACTGTGATTACTCTGATATGGATGTAATAATGTAATACGACACACTGTACTACATGCATGTGAACAACATATTTCCACTGCAAGCTAGAAACAGTCGAAAAGCAGTCAAAAATAACAACGTTTTAATTGGTTCGCCGTGATGAGAAAAAGCATTTCAATTGTTGCATGGACATTATCAGCATTAATAAACTAATTATACAACAACAGGCTACACAAATGAAGAAAACGGTCGGTATTATTACGAAAGTAGGAATATCCTAAAAGAGTGTTATGATTAGATATATTTAATTTGTTGAAATCTGCTGCTGACAAAGGCAGATCTACTTTCATGACAACGTTTTTCGAACTCCATCTCACAAGGCACACATGGCTAGCTTGTGCATTCCTGTCGCACGCATTATCCTTCGCACATAAAAGAAAAAATTTCATGTTTATTTTCATACTAGGAAGCTCTTATTTCGCTAGCTGTCGATAACTCTTAAAAAATTAGTCAGTGGAGTGAAATAAATAAAAAAGTAGAAGTAGTAATATATCGCCATAGATAAGAAAGTTCCGTGTGTTTAATGTTGTGGCGTAACAAGACAGCTTCGCCACACTGAAGTAGCCGAAAGGCACGCGTTAATCTCACGTAGGCTAGAGAGAGGTCTGAAACAGGATACGTAATGAATGGTAGCAAGAAAAGTACATAGCTGCTATAATACTTAACTTTTAATCCATCAATTGTATACAGCATTCCTTGATGATACAAGTGAGACTCTATCTTAAAATGGTTAATGGCGCCTTGCTAGGTCGTAGCCATTGACTTAGCTGAAGGCTATTCTGTCTCTCGGCAAATGAGAGAAAGGCTTCGTCAGTATAGTCGCTAGCAATGTCGTCCGTACAACTGGGGCGAGTGCTATTCCGTATCTCGAGACCTGCCTTGTGGTGGCGCTCGGTCTGCGATCACACAGTGGCGACACGCGGGTCCGACATGTACTAAATGGACCGCGGCCGATTTAAAGTTACCACCTAGCATGTGTGGTGTCTGGCGGTGACACCACATTTAATAATTGGCAAAACACTCTCCTCCTTGTGTGCTATCATTCGCCAAACTTTCGTTTCGATGTCTCGAGCGGTTTAGGAGATACGAGAGATGTAGCGAGTACTTCATTCTCGCGGGCGTGAGATCGGAAGTGAGCGCGCTACATGGGATCCATTTTCTCGAGGTCGGAGGCAGATAGAGGTCTCCTCCCAAGTCTAAACAATAATTCAGCATGTTAGATAAATTTCATACGCAGCAACATATGGTGTAATACACACCAAACGCAAAATCATAGCGACCCCTAATTTTCGTTGCAAACTTTGAGTTTTGCGTAGTGTCTTACTAAAATGTGTACATCACAATAAGAATGTTCATTAGCGAGGTGATGGGCACTTCGTCACGAAGCTGACATATAACGCTACTAGTAAGGCAAAAATCATATATTTTCAGATAATAGTTTCTGTGAAATCGTTTGAGAAAGATAAGAGGTTGCGCGCGCTTCGGTTCAGTCAGCGCAGAGCGTCGCCAGTCGACGCGTGCGAAGTACGGTGTACGCGTCGCAATATGCGCTGGACCCGCACGACCCGTGCGGCACGTGCGTGTAGCGCTGTAGTGTCGTGTCACGTCACACGTGCTATACGCTTCTCAATTTACGCCTAGGCCGCGCGCCGCTACTTAGCATCCCACGCTGGGGCGAGCCGCCGGCAGTAGCGGAGTCGCCGCGGGCCGCGCCTGAACTTGCACTGCCGCTGGGTGCCGCCTCTCTCCGCCGCCTCCGTGTGATGTAAGCGTCGCTACAATGCATTCTGCTTACTAACGATATTTAGATGAGGAGCTATGTCCTCGTACTTGGTTCAAATGGCTCTGAGCCCTATGGGACTTAACATCTGAGGTCATCAGTACCCTAGAACTCCAATTATGAACGGCTCAAGTGACACCAATGGGTAATGATATTACAAAGTAAAAACTCAGACTTTTTACCGCCTGCCCCTAATGGATATTTCAAAATCAATTTTCGTTTTTAAATGAGAATTCAACCCTCCATTAGTTTTAAAACCCCCCTTTTAAGCAAAAATCATTAAATGTCGGTCGCCTTCCATATCCGTCAAAAGAAAAACTCTTTGAATTCTGAATTGGTCATTAAGAGTGATTAGTGTGAGCCTTTCCAACAGTCACAGACGCATAACAAGCTGTCATGGAAGAGGGAAGGAATTGTACATGGTAACGGGTGATAATGGTGAAAATTTTTTATTGTATTCTCCTTCCATCATTTAACTTAGCCTCAGGCAGTGGCGTGAGCAGTTACGTAAACTACTCCGCAGTACTTGAGGCCGGCTTCCGCGCTATTACGCCGAACTAGGGACGCCATCATGGTATTGCTGAGTGGGAGACGGCAACTTCCTTCCACAAGCCCGCCATGGGAGGACCAGGTGCCGTCACGTGAAGTACGCAAGAGGGTTGGCGAAATAGTGGCCTCAACAGCGGGTCGCGCCCTTACCTGCCAGCTTCCTTACACTCTGGACGCGTCCACCAGTCCTTCCTATTGAGGGCGAAATGATCTTTCCGTACCATGTGTGGTACACTCCGCGGCCGTAGTCAGTTTTCGTGAATGTTGTACCTCTTAGTTGTAGTTGTTGGGAATAAAACTCATTTTCCTCTAAATCCTAGTATTTCTCATTTTACGTACAGGAAAAACGCTCCGGATGCCCACCTGAGCTCCTGATACCAACGTGACATGTACACTACATCAAATAATGTACCTCTTACGAGTTAAGCAACGTATTGCAAGAGAGTGCGTTGGCGGCAAACATTTTTAGCTTCTAGAACTGATTTGCTTAAATGGTAGAGCTGATTATAATTAAATACAGCGAAGAACCAATTCGATTAAACCAGCCTCCAATTTTAAAGAAAAACTGCATTCAGATTGGTTCAATTGTTTCGCAGCTAAGATTCCAAAGATAGACTTACGGACAGATAAAGGCGTCCAAGTTAAAACACCCCCCGTTTTACCTTGGGGGCTAACAAGCTAATAGGTTCAGCTGACTGCGTAGTTGGTGCTCAATTCACTATTACAAGTAATAGATATTCCAGTACCTCCGAAGATACATTTTGTTAGGTCATAGCATCTGTTTTCAAATTTGTTCTCTCACATCCCCATTTTAAAAGAAAAAATTCTGTCAGCAAATGAAGAAACAGTTTAGAAAAATAGAGGTACCGTCTCAAATATTTTCGCACTCTTTAAGGGCTAGCTATTTTTTATGCTAACCCTGATCTTTATAAAGTAAACAAACTTTATCAATTTATCACAACAGATGAAAAAATAGTGAAATATATCGCAGCTAAATAGATAAGATAAATCAGTCACAAGGAAAATCAGGGAAAAACGAACCTCGTCGACGACAAATGTCTTTAGTCGTAATTTTATGTTACATCGTACTGTTTCACAAACGTCATTATTGAGGTTAAACACAAGAACCAGTATGACAGGTTGTATCAGTTCTGTTTGTGTCTCTCGATATACCGGGTGATAAAAGTCAGTATAAATTTGAAAACTGAATAAATCACGGAATAATGTAGATAGAGAGGTACAAATTGACACACATGCTTGGAATGACATGGGGTTTTATTAGAACCAAAAAAAATACAAAAGTTCAAAAAATGTCCGACAGATGGCGCTTCTTCTGATCAGAACAGCAATAATTATCATACCAAAGTAAGACAAAGCAAAGATGATGTTATTTACAGGAAATGCTCAATATGTCCAACATCATTCCTCAACAACAGCTGTAGTCGAGGAATAATGTTGTGAACAGTACTGTAAAGCATGTCCGGAGTTATTGTGAGGCATTGGCGTCGGATGTTGTCTTTCAGCATCCCTAGAGATGTCGGTCGATGACGATACACTTGCGACTTCAAGGAAACTCCAAGGCCAATAATCGCAGGGACTGAGGTCTGGGGACCTGGGAGGCCAAACATGACGAAAGTGGCGGCTGAGCACACGATCATCACCCCCCCCCCCCCCCCAGGGGGTCCACAACTCTTTTGTGGACACGTGCGTAGCGAGCACGGGACCCCGAGCTAATGTGGCCCTCCTTCCTTTCCGGGCTGCATACCTTCCCTTCCCTTTCCGCATCCCTCCCCGTCCCCCATCTTCACCCCCCCCCCCCCTCACCTCTGGCTCTTTCCTTCCCTTTCTCCCCCTCTGGGAGTATGGTTTGTGCCTACGTCCGGAGACGGACGCTCGAAACTGTTCCAAATTCCTTGCTTTTACACTTGCAAGTCCTCGTCCATCCTCTGTCCTTCTCTTTTCCTTCCCTCTTTTCCTTCCCTCTTTTCCTTCCCTCTTTTCCTTCCCTCTTTTCCTTCCCTCTTTTCCTTCCCTCTTTTCCTTCCCTCTTTTCCTTCCCTCTTTTCCTTCCCTCTTTTCCTTCCCTCTTTTCCTTCCCTCTTTTCCTTCCCTCTTTTCCTTCCCTCTTTTCCTTCCCTCTTTTCCTTCCCTCTTTTCCTTCCCTCTTTTCCTTCCCTCTTTTCCTTCCCTCTTTTCCTTCCCTCTTTTCCTTCCCTCTTCTCCTTGCCCTTTTCTCCGCTGCGGCGTTTGAGACCCCCTTTCCTTTCCTTTCCCTTTCTCTTTTTTCCTCCCTGTGCGTGTCTGAAGGCCGACCCACGCACTTCCATGCGTAGCCGGTGACGGGGTAACGCGTAATTCCCCGCCCCGGGTAGACAGGTAGGACACGTACGTACCCCCTGGTAAAGGCCAGGCCCAGGGAGGGGTGATTACCCGAGCTGATACCTTCCGAAAGTGCCGATTGGTCCCTCCGTCCGTTTGTCGGGAGGTGTGACCTGAGGTGTGAACAATCACCTCCCACAAGGGAGGAGCGCGCCATCGGAGACGCCGGTAATCATGGGGGATTCTTCCGCAATGGTTTCCTCACCTTCCACTATGTCTGCTCACAAACTTAAGTTCACTGAGTCTCAGCCACAGACGGTTCTTCCATCGTTGCCACAGTTCCTTGTTGTTTCTCGGTCTGACGAAGGTCACGACTTTTCCACGGTCAACCCTTTCATTATTCAGAAAGGTGTCGACGCAATAGCGGGTCCTGTAAAGTCTTGTTCCAGATTACGGAATGGCACCCTGTTGTTAGAAACACACAGTGCCCTCCAGGCTCAAAAATTGCTGCGTACTTCTCTGCTCCACACCTTCCCTGTCCGGGTGGAACCGCACCGTACCTTAAATTCCTCGCGTGGAGTCGTTTATACACGCTCCCTCGATGGATTGTCTGACGAAGAAATTCAGCACTATCTGTCTGACCAGGGCGTCACGGCTGTTCATCGGGTTATGAAAAGGGTTGACTCGAACATCATTCCAACCCGCACTGTCTTCTTGACATTTGACAAAGTTCAACTCCCATCAAAAATCAAAGCAGGCTATGAGATAATTTCCGTTCGCCCTTATGTCCCAAACCCTACGCGTTGCTATCGATGTCAGCGGTTCAATCACACCAGCCAGTCCTCTTCCAATCCGGCCAAATGTGTTACGTGTGGCAAGGATGCCCATGAGGGTGCTTGTCCACCTCCATCCCCTCGCTGCATCAACTGTATGGGTGACCACGCTGCTTCCTCTCGAGATTGCCCCGTTTTTAAGGACGAAAAGCTGATCCAGGAAATAAGAGTGAAGGAAAAGGTGTCGACCTTTGCTGCTCGAAAGTTACTCGCCAGTCGACAGCCCACCGTGCCTCAGAAAGGAAAATACAGCACTGTCCTTGCTTCTCCTCGGCCAACAAAGGAGGCGGCCACGCAGACTTGCGACCTCACATTTAGTACCACGGTCGTCAGATCGGCCAGCGCAAAGATCGCCCGTTCAACCTCACCTCTTTCGCCTGCCCACTCTATGGCTCACCCTTCGTCGGGTTCTGCTAAATCTCGAGCCCAAAAGTCAGACGCCAAGTCTTCGAAAAAAGAGCATTCTCGTGAAGAGTTTTTACGTACTGCAACTTCACAACCATCGGTTCCTCCTTCATCTAAACATACCTCCAAGAAGGCTACGAAGAAACACAGTTCCTCTCCTTCTCCGCCAAGGCGTGTCCCATCTACAGCACCACCTGGCGGAAATCGCCCTCGGCCATCTTCTGTGTCGCCGAGGCGCACTGCTGGTGGCCGGTCAACTGGCCGATCGTTGGTGGCAGGAGCTGCTCCTGACCAACCTATGGATCAGGATCTTCTGCCTTCGACTGAATGCCATTCCATGCTGTCGGTCGCAAGCTCTGAGCAGTCGTTGAGTTGACAGCACCCTTGGTCACGTTCCTCCATTTTCTGTTCACCCTATGTCCATTATCCACTGGAATATCCGTGGCATTCGCGCCAATCGGGAGGAATTGTCGATCCTCTTACGATCCTACTCGCCGGTCATCTTCTGTCTTCAGGAAACAAAGCTGCGGCCCCATGACCGCTTTGTTCTCCCTCATTTTCAGTCCGTCCGATATGACCTCCCCTCTGTTGAAGGCACTCCAGCCCATGGAGGACTCATGATTCTGCTCCATGATACTCTCCATTATCACCCAATCCCCTTAAACACTTCCTTCCAAGCTGTCGCCGTCCGTCTTTCCCTTTCTGGATACACGTTCTCTCTTTGTACGGTATACATTCCTTCGTCTACACCAATGGCACGAGCTGATCTCCTTCATCTTCTTGATCAGCTTCCACCCCCCTATTTGCTGGTTGGGGACTTCAATGCCCACCACCCGCTTTGGGGATCTCCACATCCTTGTCCACGTGGCTCACTATTGCTAGACGTCTTCCACCAAGCGGATCTAGTCTGCCTCAACACTGGGGTCCCCACATTTTTGTCTGCCTCCACGGCAAATTTATCCCATTTGGACCTTGCGGTCGGTACTGTTCCGCTAGCTCGGCGCTTCGAATGGTTCGCCCTTGATGATACACACTCGAGTGACCACTTTCCATGTGTTCTTCGACTGCAGCCTCAACTGCCATATATGCGCTCGCGACGCTGGAAGTTTGCCCAAGCCGATTGGACACTTTTTTCGTCTCTAGCGACATTCGATGACCGTCGCTTTCCCAGCGTCGACGATGAGGTCACACATTTTACCGACGTTATTCTCACAGCTGCGGAACGTTCAATACCACGCACCTCCGAATTGCCCCGGCGCCCTCCAGTTCCTTGGTGGAACGAGGCATGCCGTGACGCAATACGTGAGCGGCGACGTGCTCTTCGCATTTTCCGTCACCATCCAACTTTGGCCAACTGTATCCGATATAAGCAGCTCCGTGCGCGATGCCGTCGCGTCATCCGCGATAGCAAGAAGGCAAGCTGGAAATTCTTTATTAGCTCATTTAACACCTTCACTCCCTCCTCGGAAGTTTGGAGTCGGCTTCGACGGTTCTCAGGCGCGCCTAGTTTCTCCCCGGTCTCTGGGCTCACTGTCGCGCATGATACCTTAGTGGACTCCGTCGCAATTTCTAACTCATTGGGTCAGCACTTTGCTGAGATTTCGAGCTCTTCAAATTACCCGCCAGCGTTTCTCCCGAAGAAACGTGCAGCGGAAGTGCGACATCTTGCTTTCTCCTCTCAAAATCGCGAAAGCTACAATACTGTTTTCTCCATGCGCGAACTCCAACATGCACTCTCTTCTTCTCGCTCCTCCGCCCCAGGACCGGATGGTATCCATGTCCAAATGTTGCTGCATTTATCAACCCATAGCCTGCGTTACCTCCTTCGCCTTTATAATCGAATTTGGACCGACAGTACCTTTCCCAGGCGATGGCGGGAAGCTATTGTCGTTCCCGTTCCGAAACCTGGAAAGGACAAACATCTCCCCTCTAGCTATCGCCCCATTTCTCTCACGAGTAGTGTCTGTAAGGTTTTGGAGCGTATGGTGAATTACCGTTTAGCTTGGTGGCTGGAGTCCCGCAGTCTTTTAACACCAGCCCAATGCGGATTCCGAAAGCATCGTTCTGCCGTTGACCATCTTGTTGCTCTCTCCACTTATATCATGAACAATTTTCTCCGGAAACGCCAAACGGTAGCAATATTTTTTGATCTGGAGAGAGCATACGATACCTGTTGGAGGACAGGCATCCTCCGCACACTGTTCTCTTGGGGCTTTAGAGGCCGGCTGCCCCTTTTTCTTCGCGAATTTATGGCAGAGCGCACATTTAGGGTGCGGGTGAACACTACTCTCTCCCGTACTTTCTCCCAAGAAAACGGGGTACCCCAGGGCTCCGTGCTGAGTGTTGTACTGTTTGTCATCGCCATTAATCCAATTATGGATTGTCTCCTTCCTGATGTCTCGGGCTCCCTCTTTGTGGACGATTTTGCGATCTACTACAGCTCTCAACGGACCAGCCTTCTTGAAAGACGTCTTCAAGGATGTCTCGATCGCCTCCACTCGTGGAGCATCGAAACCGGCTTCCGTTTCTCACCCAGTAAGACCGTTTGTGTTAATTTTTGGCGACGTAAGGAGTTCCTTCCGCCCTCCTTACATCTAGGTCCTGTCAACCTTCCGTTTTCCGACGTCGCTAAATTCTTGGGTCTTATGTTTGACAGAAAACTGTGCTGGTCCTCCCACGTTTCCTATCTTTCGGCTCGCTGTCTGCGTTCCCTTAACACCCTCCGTGTCCTGAATGGTACCTCTTGGGGAGCGGACCGAGTGGTCCTTCTCCGCCTCTATCCTGCCTTAGTGCGCTCGAAATTGGATTATGGAAGCATAGTCTACTCCTCTGCTCGGCCGTCTATTCTTCGGCGTCTCGACTCTATCCACCACCGTGGATTACGTTTAGTGTCTGGAGCTTTTTACACCAGCCCTGTGGAAAGCCTTTATGCTGAGACTGCTGAACCTCCGCTGTCCAATCGGCGGGCAGTCCTTCTGAGTCGTTACGCTAGCCATCTGTCTTCCATGCCTGCTAATCCAGCCCATGACCTTTTTTTCGACGCCTCCTTTGATGTCGGGTATGCAGGCCGCTCCTCCTCCCTACTACCCCCGGGAGTCCGCTTCCGTCAACTGCTCCATTCTCTTTCCTTCCGCTTTCCTAAAACCTTCTTGACAACTTGGGGTACAGCACCGCCTTGGCTCCGTCCCCGAATCGACTTGCTCAGAGACCTATGTCAATTTCCCAAGGATGGTACCCCTACACTTGTTTACCGTCGGGCATTTGCTGCTCTATGTGCACAAATGACGGAAGCCACATTTATTTACACCGATGGCTCGAAAACATCGTTAGGTATAGGGAGTGCCTATATTGTTGGCGACACCCCAAATCACTTTCGGCTTCCCGACCAGTGTACGGTTTATACTGCGGAGCTTTACGCTGTTCTCCAGGCTGTCCGCTACATCCGCCGCCATCAGCGGATACAGTACGTAATCTGCTCAGATTCTCTCAGCTCTCTCCTAAGTCTCCAAGCTCTTTACCCTGTGCACCCTCTGGTCCACCGGATTCAGGACTGTCTGCGCTTGCTCCACCTGGGGGGCGTCTCAGTGGCGTTCCTCTGGCTCCCGGGACACGCTGGTATCTGTGGAAATGAGGCGGCCGATATAGCGGCCAAGGCTGCACTCTCTCTTCCTCGGCCAGCTATTCAGTCTCTTCCGTTTACCGATCTACGGAGCGGTTTATGTCGCCAAGTTGCTCGTTTATGGCATGCGCATTGGTCAACACTTCCCCACAATAAATTGCGGGAAGTGAAAGCCCTTCCTTGCGCTTGGACCTCTTCCTCCCGAACGCGTCGTCGGGAGGAGGTAATTTTAGCTCGACTCCGGATAGGGCACTGTTTTTTTAGTCATCGACATCTTTTAAGCGGTGATCCTCCCCCACTCTGTCCCCACTGCTCTCAGCTGTGGACGGTCAGACACCTTTTAATTGAATGCCCCTATTTTAATCCGTTACGCTCCCGTCTACAGCTATCGCCTGATCTATCGTCGCTTTTAGCAGATGACACGCGCTCAGCTGACCGCGTTCTACGGTTTATTAGTGACAGTGAAATGACGTCAGTCATTTGAAGCTTTTTTCTTGGGGGACAACCAACCCCTTTCTATAGTGGATTTTTAAGCATTCCTTCTGCCTTTAGTTTCTCAAATTTTATGACTTTGTTCCCATTGCTGCTGATTTTAAATTTCGTTTTTTTTCCTGTTTTCAACGTCACGGGCTGGGCGCTAATGACCATAGAAGTTTTGCGCCCTAAAACCACAAAAAAAAAAAATCACCAAACGACGCGCGCAAGAGATATTTCACGCGTCTAGCAATACTTTGTTTTTTTTTTTGGTTCTAATAAAACCCCATGTCATTCCAAGCAGGTGTGTCAATTTTTACCTCTCTATCTACATTATTCCGTGGTTTATTAAGTTTTCAAATTTGTACTGACTTTTTGATCACCCGGTATTTCTTACTAAATTAAAGATGTTCTCTAATAAGCAGATAGGATTTCACAAAGTGCTAGCATACTAGTGTAGGAGTGCGTCGTACAGGCTGTGCTGAGACCGGTCCTGCGAACTGCTGTCAGGGATGTGCGCCAGCCGGGACAGCTGAGTGGCCTCACTTCAAAGACAGTGCGAGAGAGCGGTAGTCTCGCTGGGCGCTCCCGCTGCCGATAACGAGCGGGAGTGAGGCAACGTTTGACGGCCTCTAGTGCCCGGCACTCTGCCCAATGGTCGCTAGGTACTGATGTGATAACGACTGTTTCTAACAACCGATTCACCATTTGATTATTTTTTTCATTTAGTCGGTTTTTTCAGTCGAATGAAACAACCGAATGAAACTGTCTCTGCGACCACGTCAGCTATATGAATGTTTTTCACTCATTCTCCAGGTTTGAGTGGTTTCACTTCATGTGAGAGAACCAAATGATAAAAGTCTCTGACGGTTATGTCAGATATACAGTCTGTTACAAAACGATACCGACAAACTTCAAAGGGTTGTAGAGGGTGTCTTGAGAAACAAATTGAGGATAGGAACCCGTGTCCAGGAGCGTCAGTCAACGACGCTACAAAGCGTTGCAGTTAAGGGCACAGAGATCTGCCTGAATGTTGTTTTCAAGCGGTTTCCCTACACTCGTCTAGGCGAATGCTGAACGGGGTTAACCATGCATGATATGTTAGTAAATGATGACAAATACTTTTCGTGGCAAAAGTACTTTTGAAAAGCGGCAATATACGTTTAAAATGCAAGTGATTAAGCCACCGAACAATTTGAAAAATATATCTTATATTCTGTCTGTTCAAATCACATCAGCATTTTCCGAAAGAGAAAAAGAGAATTGCAGTTCATGGATGCAGACCAGCAGAAAGTGTGTGTGTGTGTGTGTGTGTGTGTGTGTGTGTGTGTGTGTGTGTGTGTGTGTGTGTGTGTTTGTGTCTGTGCGTGAGAGAGAGAGAGAGAGAGAGAGAGAGAGAGAGAGAGAGAGAGAGAGAGAGAGAGAGAGTCCATAAATTGAATTTAAAAAGTAATTGTTCATTTTTAACCATAAATTTAGAGTGTAACATCAGTTATGACACTATTAAAACCAAACAAAAGCTGATATTTAATGCTAGAAGTACGAAAATGTAAGGAAATAAATACTTACATTGTGAAAAGACTTAAGTTTTTGAAATATATTTTCCATTTATCTGTTATGGAAGTGAGATACGATATTTGTCGGTAGAAATGTTGGCCACTCTAGTCATGGATTCATGTACAACCAGAAAGGCTGAACAAGCATGTAAGCGAAATCATTCAAACTCTCTAAAATCTTCAGTGTTTTTCGATATACAGGAGAAAAATAACTCGTGTCCAAAACCATCATCCACCAAAGCAGCGCAGCATCGTAAACGTAGGAGAGAAGGCCTGTCTACGCAGCACCAAACTCCATCTTCTCCACTGGCAATCGTTGTAATCAGTCGCGATCACTGAATAACAAACAACATTGCGAGACGTTCCGCCTACGGTCCATCAGCGTACGAAACATGTTTGCTGTCGAGTGAGAGAACTGGGCGACTATAGCTCTGCAGGTGTCATTGAATGAATTTCCGGTCACCAGTCCCTATCCTCAATTTGTTCCTCAAGACACCCTCTACTACCCCTTGAAGTTTGTTGGTATCGTTTAGTAACACCCTGTGTGAATATTTTCACTCTCCGGGATTGAATGATTTCACTTACATGTTTCTTCAGCCTTTTCGGTTTGTTGAAGCAAATAAATGTGACCCGGAGAACAGAGGTCCAGGATACAAAGAAACACAGCAGACGGAAGGAAATACAGTACTAACCTGCCTATAACAGATGCTGAAAGTGACAACAATTCATCTCTTGACACTTTTGAGTTCTGGTCAGCGATACACCTGGAACTTGAGGGCTCCCCACACGGAGTACTCTCGCACTGACAGATCAGGTCACCTGGGTGGCCAGCTAGGGCCGCGACCAAACCGACCTCTGCTAACAACTCTATCAGGCCTGAAGATTGAGTAAATGTGCTCGAAGGTTCGGCTGGCTGTATGGGCAGTTGCTCCGTCCTGTGGAAGGTGGTCACTTTGGAGATCTGCTATAGTCAGGTTAGTACTGTATTGCCGAGGGGGTAGTCGCGTGGCCTGAGGCGCTTTGACACGGTTCGCGCGGCGCCTTCCGTCGGAGGTTCGAGTCCTCCCTCGGGCATGGGTGTGTGTGTTGTCCTTAGCGTAAGTAAGTATAAGTATTGTGTAAGTCTAGGGACCGATGACCTCAGCAGATTGATCCCCCCCTCCCAAAAAAAAAGGTACTGTATTCCATTTCCTCTGCTGTATTTCCTTGTACACTGCAACTTTGTTCTCTTGGCCACTTTCATTTGTCCCACCCTGTCCATGAGCTCATGACTAGAGCAGCCAACATTTTTACACGCAAATAACATATCTTACTCCCTTAACAGGTAAATAGAAAGTATATTTCCAAAACTGAACTATTTTCACAATTTATGTAGTTATTTACTTGAATTTTTTATACTTCGGGCATTAAAAATCTGGTTTTGGTTGGTTTTTATAATTTAATAACTGCTGCTACGTTCAAAATTGAAGTTAAATAATTACTTTTTAACTTCAATTTATGGACGCTCTCTTTTTCTCTCTCTCTTTCTGCTGCTTTGCACCCATCGACGCAAAAATTCTACCAGCTGAATCGATTTTTCCAGTGTGTTGTTGCTATAGACTGGTTTCACTCAAAAGAATGAATAAATAATTCAATCGACGTTTAAAACTAAAATCGAATGCGCCGATTACTTTCCAATAACCGGCTGAATCGGCTGTTTTCATTCCATTGTTTTCATCACTACCGTTGGAGGGGACTCGACCTCATATTGGCCCATGCGTTACTTGATTTCAGTCACTGGACTGTTCTGTGTTGGATAAGCTCAAAGATGAAGCCTAACCACAATTTCAGACGACCCAGGAGGACTTAAATTATAGCATTGTTTCATCACGTTAAACATAATATTTAGTCTTTCGAGGAGTGTTTCTCACCGGCGATTATGAATATCTGTTGCATTACATGACTGCTATTTCGAGCAGTTGATGGAATAGATGGAATTTTATGGAGGTGTTTATGACAGTTTTATTTTGTAATTATCTTTTTCTGGTGCTGCTAATCTTTTAATTTTACAGTTTAAGAATGTATCTCTAAATTTAACTCCTGTTAATATTTGTTCCAGCGGAGCTATTATTTATCATACTTTATAGCTTAGCTTCCTGTTTTACAAATCCATTTTATTTCTGACATTCATCTTTATTTCAGTGCTCTGATAGAAACAAACACACCACTCTTGCTGTAGTTAACTGGAGAATCGTTCTTTGATGTCGCTTTCTTTGCCTTCCAGTCGATGTCGAGGTTCAGTGAGACGTAGTGAACTGACATTACTATGAGTTACCTATTAAAATTTTGTCAACTTCTCCGGATTTGTAGTTGGACTCGCGTGGCTGCATTAGACTTTTCGCAGACTATGCAGTTATCTACACTGTCCAGTCACGTTAGTGTAACTAGTCCCTACGTTAGACACCAATGTGTAATAACCACTCACAGATGGCAGATGGGTTCAAAATCGTTCAAATGGCTCTGAGCACCATGGGACTTAACATCTGAGGTCATCAGTCCCCTAGAACTTAGAACTACTTAAACCTAACTAACCTAAGGACATCACACACTTACATGCCCGAGGCAGGATTCGAACCTGCGGCCGTAGCGGTCGCGCGGTTCGGCAGATGGGAGCACCACTGGTGGAGGGTACATAAAACATGTCGGGGGACAGCAGCCACAGTTGTAATACGGAAACGGAGTTACCTAACATTGAGAAGGACATGATCATTGGCTTTCGGGCTAAGGGTGGAAGCGTTTCTGAAACGGTTGAGAGTTGGCAATACGCTCTTAGGATCTAAAGGTTGGCTACAGAGCGCATACACAATCTCTGGAATCTAAGATATTGTTGTCGCGCTTCGCAGCGGACGGAGTAAGTAGTGTGGTAGTTTGGAAGCCAGGGTAGGGGCCCGCCTGCTGTGGTGAGCACGTGTGCTGGGCGACGGGTCGTCGCCGAGCTGCCGTACTGCCGTGTCCGCCAGCAGCGACACAGGATTTGGTATTGAGTTGATATTTTTTATAATTTGCAGCGCTTATTAATTTAAAGAAAAGGGTTTGTGTGTGTACGAAGCAGCAGACGGTAATTTTGATAATGATAGTGTAACAACGACGACGCTGTACTATTGTACATATAAGTAATTTTCTTTTCATCTGATTTTTCGATAAACTTGTGTAATTGATGTTCTGATTTCATTTCTTTTTTTGTTTCATGCCATTGTGTTAAGAAAACTGTAAACAAGTTTCATTGTTTATGTCAAATGTCAAGTAATATTGTGATTGAATTGAAATGTAACAAATGTTGAGACTGTTGTAAGATGTTTAAAATTGTAACTGTGGATCTGGTCCATACATAGGCAATGTGTTAGGATATGTAGAATGCAAAACCTCGGGTGAATACCCGGCCTGTCAGGGAGCGGTAAAAGGTGGATGGCAGGTGAGCGCGGGAAAATGCACGCGAGCACTGTACGGCACAACGGGCTCAGCAGTTGTAGTTGGAGTTTGGCATTGGTCTGAGCAACACCTTCTGGAGCGAGGAGGCTCTCCTGGAAGACGTAGTTTCACTGAGCCTCGGGTATGCTGTTCCAACGCCCACACAGCATGGCAAAATTCCATAGGCACTAAATGGAAAAGTATTGCGACGCTAAGAAGGATTAAAGTGCCGATACGTCAAGAGCCATAGCTGTGGTTGTATGTGTGCTCTGTGCCTCGCCATCTCGCCGCTCTCCAACCGCCGCATCGATAAAAGCAGGTTGAAACTTTTAGTACTGTATTCGTATGGACCATAGAGTGAACTGTTCAATAATAACCTAAATTTTACCAGAACTTTCCCCTCATTTAATTACCCTCACAGCTAACCTAGACAGGGTCCTTTCCAAATGTTGTGCAATCAGAGTGTCCCGAAATGAAAAATTAAATTTTGTGTTAATAATAATTACTTGCACACCTAGTTATGTTAGAATGGTGTGTAAAGAACTGTTTTGTTAATGAATGAGGAAGGTCTAACGAAGTTGAAAGGTAACTTTAATATTGATATAGTAATGAAGTTTAATTATTTCGAGACAGATATAAAGGTATTTAAATGAGAAGTAAATAAGATAAAAAGAGTAGTACCTCATATACTGGGAAACTTGAACGCATGATAATTTCAGTAATCAATTTTTTAATATAGTGATCATAACAGTTTCAGGTCCCCCCCCCCTTTATTCATTTGAATTCTGAAGTGTTCCACATTGGTTTGACCAGCAAATGTTAAAGTCAATATATAAGTCAAAATTTATCAGTGTTTTATCTTTATCAAAACTGACATTTTGTGTGTGACTCGAATGTGATATTTCTAGGGTAACCTATGCCCGATTTTAATCAGATCAATAGACAGTACGAAGTTTTGTAGTATACATTATAGTGTAGTGTTATGTATTCATGGTTTTTCCATATCAGTACAGAACATGAAACTATCAGTTCAATAGATTTTCTGGTTCTAAAATTTTACTATATTATACAGTGTTACTACGTGTTGTTGTGCATGAATATACATCAACTTGTACCGGGAAGAAACTCAGTTAATGCCTATTTAGGCTGACGACCGTATTATTATCAAATTGGTAGCATCTTCAGTGTTGCTTTTGGTACATACTGACGTGTAATTGCATTTTGAACTTACTTGATGGATCACTGTTATTACAGAGTGGGTGTAAGTCCGATTTGCCACCATTCAGGTACACGCGGTCAATATCTATACGAAAATACTGTCTCGTAAGGTGAACCCTCTCACTTACCATAGTACAGGCTTTAATGAGTATTGTGTGCCCCACGCGCACGTTACAATAGGAGTTGAATTCTTAAGGGAAACCATTGTTAGGCGAATAGATGAAGTATTGATTTTTGTCATTGATTTGTTTCGTAACTGTCAGGTAATTGTGTCACTATGTATTTAATTGAGAAGTATTTCAGTCTGTCTCAAGAGTTTGATTAATTTGTAATATTGCTTTAATGCCACTGGAGGCAGATTTACATACGAAGCGATTGTTCAAAGAGCTTCTAGCGTTTTGCTAATTGAATGAGAAAGAATTACTTTCCGAATATAGTTTTGAAAAAAAAGGAATTACGTGTTTGGGTTATTTATCGAGTTTAGAGTTGACCAAACTCTTTCTCTTGAATTATATGTAGTTGCAGTAAGCAGCAGCAGCCGCAGCAACAGCAGGAGCCGCCATACAGAACATGCATTACACTCAGCATGAATAATAAGTTTTTTTATGTTTTCATTAAATCATGGAATGCAGCAGATCAAGCAATGGCAGCAGAAAGACCAAGTAAGTTATCTGTTGCGCACAGGACTAATTTAGAAAAAAAAGAAATAAAGTTTAGGCGATCTCTGTAATAGTAAAATTAACAAGAGTACAAGCACGAGATTTTCAGAAGAAAACACGAGATAAGAAGATAGAGCTCGCAACTTTCACGGTTAAGTCTGTTAACTGTTCGCGTGCCGTCGTGATTGAAGTTTACTGTGCATGGCAAAATGGCGCTATCCAAACCCGATGCCGAGGCAACTGTGATGCGCCATGTGATTCGTACGGACAAATAGACGTGCAACTGTTGAGCAACTGGCCGCTCAGATGAACCAAGGGGCTACCAACAATGTCTCCTCGACTACCGTTCAGCGAACAATGCTGCGTATGGGCCTCCGCAGCAGGCACCAGGATCACGATCCAATGCTGACTTCCGTTCATCAGCGACGAAGGCTGGAATTCCCACGCAAATACCGCAATTGGACGTCCGCTGACTAGCGACAGGTAGCCTTTTCAGATGAATCACGTTTCATGCTCCACGAACAGATGGCCGTTGTTGTGTACGGCCCTGCAATAAACGTCGGAAGGCTCCAGGCTGGAGGAGGAAAAATTTGGAAATTCGTGGTAAGCTCTTATGGGACCAAACTGCGGAGGTCATCGGTCCCTAAGCCTACGCACTACTTAATCTAACTTAAACTAACTTACGCAAAGGACAACACACACACACACACACACACACACACACACACACACACACACACACACACACACACACACATGCCGAGACTGCGCGGCAACCCCACGCGGCTTGCTGGAGGAGGGAGAGTCGCGGTCTGGGAAATCTTTTCGTGGAATCCCAATCATCCTGAAAGGCATAATGCATCGGCACAAGTATATATCTATCCTTGGAGACCATGTACACCCCTGCATGCAGTTTGTTTTTACCTCGGCACGATGGCATCTACCACCAGGACAATGCCACGTGTAACACAGCTCACAGTGTATATGCGTGGTTTGAAGAGCACCAGGATGAGCTTACTGTACTCCCCCTAGCTCTCAACCGCGAATCCTAACGTGGCTGGCAACGGTAGTGGAGTCGGTATGACTCTACATCCAGGTCGGTTCCTTCCATAGCCTCACTGTCTCTTTCCCCGTACGTTTCGCTGCTCTCCGTGTTGCAAAAGGTGGTTTTTTCAGACTTTCAACAGGTGATCACATTAATATGACTGGACCTTGTATGATAATGTACTGTCTGAAAAACAGCACAAATAGTCAGTAGGATCTTAATCAGATCTAAAGTGGTGCAAAGACTGGTAATTTTCTTTAAGTGTACAGAAATTTAAAATTTTGCACTTTGCAAAACGAAATAACGTAGTAACCTGTGACTACAAAGCCAACGAGTTACAGTTGGAATCAATCAACTCATACAAATATCTGGGCGTAACAACTTGTAGGGCTATGAAATGGGACGATAACGTAGGTACAGTCGTAGGTAAAGCAGATTACAGACTTCGACTCATTCGTAGAGTACTAAGGGAATGCAATTAGTCGACAAAAGAGATTTCTCAAAAAACATTCGTGTGGCATATCCTACCATATTGCTCAAGTGGGTAGGCCCTATACCAAACAGGAGTAACCGAGGATATTGAACATATACAAAGCAGGGCAGTATGAATCGTCACGGTTTGTGTGAGCCATAGGAGGGCGTCACAGAGATGCTCAGAAAACTAAACTGGTAAGAGCTTAAAGAGAGACACAAAATATCCGCAGAAAGCCTGTTTACGACGTTCTGATTTGACTGGCTAATAAAAGAATATACTTCATTCCCTTACGCGTACCTACAGTAAGGAGCGCAGAGACAAAAAATTAGACAAATTACAGCGCACACAGAGCCTTTTAAGCAATCATTCTTCCTGCAGTGTCCGCCGTAGGCGGTACACAAATAAACAGCCCGGGGATAAACAAACGAATAAGCTTATCTGAATAGAGAAACACAGTTCAACTTTATAATGACAAATATTGGGAATCATGAAACACGCTAAACTCCTTTATTACGCACAGACAGTCTTTCGACCCTTGGAAGGAGAAAACAAAGCTTTATATTCCTAATTATCTTAGAAAGGAAAACACCATTATGAATTACAAAAAACAAATACTAAAAAAAAGTTGCATGGAACGAGATTCGATCCAGCGACCTTCAGATTACGAACCCGAGCGCTTACCGCTGCACCACCACGCTGTAGAAAATTACTACTCGTAGAGAGTATTTCACCGCAACGGTTTCTTTTAACTGTCGATTTTCTCGACAACGGCTGAGAAGTGAATCTTGGTGCTTTGCCACATTACACCTCTTGCCATGAGCTTTCATTATGCGCAGTATGAATCGAATCTGAATTTCACAATTGGCGGCCTCCCCTTGTAAGCCTTGGCGCTAAAATGTAGGAAAACAACTCTGATCATAAGTTCTTATCACACTTCAGATAAACGCTGTCAATGTAAAATTTTGTGTTATTTAGAAAAATAACAAGATCTGTTCAAAGTTCACAGCATATTTAGAATAATGACCAAGTCCGAATCTAAATTTCAACCAGCGAGAACGCACAGCAGGCAGTTACAGAAATACGACGGTTGTCCAGAACGGAAGTTCCGATCGGTCGCGAATTGGAAACCACAGTGAAAATCAGAAACGTTTTATTTGCAACAGATAGGTAAAACTTCCACCTACTTCTCTACATAGTCGCCGCTCCAACTTCGCGTGTTGTCGTAGTGTTGTATCAACTTTCTAATATCCTCGTCATAGAAAGCAGCCGCCTGTGCTTTCGGCCACTTATCTGCACTAGTCTGCAGCTCGTCTATGGAAAAATTTTGTCTTCATAGCCAGCGGTTCTTGTGAGCAGAGATGAGACTCAAGGAGAGCCAATTACGGACTGTTTTGTGGGTGATCAAACACTTCTCATCGGAAACGCTGCAGGAGCGTCTTCATTGCCCCTGCAGTGTGCGGCCGAGGATTGGCATGAAGAAGGAACTGCTCGACAGTTGTGTTATGTGGGCTGCATGATACAGGCGAAATCTCTAACCAGGCCCTCATACTTGGCGGCAAACGCTATTCCTTACGCATCTTTACGTGCTCACTGTTCACTCAGAACTGAAAAGAGCGACGCGGCACGATCGACGGGCATACTAGAGACACAGCCCAATACATCTCTGCAAAGCTTTACCGGATTTTCCCAGTGGTTTCCATTTCGCGACTGATCGGAACCTACTTTCTGAACAACTCTCGTATTACTAAATCAAGAAACAGTCTTCCTGTCGGTCCACGTTCTCAGTAGGGAGGGCAAGCTGTAGAATCCAGGGCGAGGAGACCGGCTCCGACGGCGATTGCAGTGTAGCGACGACCCCGGAGTGAGCTCCTGATTGTGGAAATGCAATAAGCGTTCGGCGCCAGGCCCAGGAAGCTTGCTCGGCGGTAACTCGCTGCCCAGCGCCCGTGCATCGCCCTAAATACAGCCTTCGGTAGCAGGATACACTCAGGCTTGCTTCCTGTCACGTGGCTGGCGTAAGAAAGAGATCCGTGGCACCAGTAACCTCTGCTGCAACTTTGATCGCCGTTGGTGGTCGAGCGTGCCGCCGTAGCTTCCCAATATCTTCCGCAAGAAATCAGGCTGTCTGCCTAAATAGCACTTCCCGCGCTCCATACGTGATTGGTACGGGAAGAAACCCCAATAAATGGTGCAACGGGAAGTACCAGCTGCCATGGATGCTACACTACGTCTGCAGAGCGTTGTGACGTAGTGCCTGGAGCACCTCATAATCCGGAAGCGATTGCTTGTATGAGAAGACACACGTTTCCACCAGACAGAATTGATCGCTTCTGATCATCAGATTGCTAAGTTGTAACTATTTTAAATCTTCCAAAAGCCTTTATCTGACTTCTGATAGCGGAACAACGTTGAATTCGTCTCTGTGAGATCTACGGTATCGGCAGCAGGTATTAGTATTATTCCATTTGAAAAAGACAAGCAGATACCAATATTTCTGTAATTAGGTCTAATATAATTATGACAAGAAGGTATACGTCATTTCGTGGTGCGTTTCTTACAATTCATCTTAAACTGAATAACTTCAAAGTTAATTATTGCAGCAGTGTGAAAATAAACGTGGCCGAGCTACCCATATGAGCACGTAACCTTTGTGTAAGTGATTCATGACTTCACAGTGAAAATAATGAAAACTGTAAACGCTTTTTACAATAGTTCTTGAATCATGGATAATGTCTTGTTTTCATTATTTTAAAATGTAAATTCTGTCTGTGCTTGTTATTGTATAAATAGTAACGCTGACTTACAGTGGACAGAGTGTATTAATTCTGCATTCATTGTAAAATTCATGAATGATGTGAAGTATATTTTATCTGAAAAATAGATAAAACATTCCTTCTTCTCTTTTCTTATTTAACCTGATTTAAACTCCCGCACCCAAGCGAACTCCTTGAAATAAAAATTAAAAGTTAAAATGTTTTAACAGTTTAATGAATAAAAAGTCTGATTGATAGAATAATATGGAAGGGTATTATCATCAGCATGTTGTTCCACAGTCGACGAAAACCTATATCAATTCAACGTGTACTCGAGTCTCTACGAATGACCGTACTAACTATGTTACATTTCCTACACACCGCTGCAAGATGAGACATTAAAAATCCAATACCTGAACCAGTAAATCTGTGGGACATGTGAAACCTGGAAAAGTAAGGAATATGAAGAGAGGTGGAAACGCTCTGTAAGCTTGAACTGACGTAGAATCGTTTGTTGAAACCTGCAGAGCATGAAGGACTCAGGGTAAATAAGTTGAGACATGATGAAGAGAACTACCTGTCCACCACGGTTGCCAATTTAGCTTAACGAAAATGGCTGCATTTCATTTTCCCGCCATTTTCATCGTAACGTAGGATAGGTATGCCAGTTCTGCGGTCTTGATTTCTTCCCACCACTTTACCTTAGCACCAGCTGTTGCCATCATCTGGGATCTTCCCGTCATTTGTAAGGCAAATAACACCATCCTGTGGCTGCAGCTCCACTGAAATTGCCATGATCGGTCGTAAAAATGAGAATTACTGTATCAAAGTCCGAAATATTATAACTGGCGGCGTACTGAGTCACCAACTGCCCTCGACAGTTGATTCTTACAGTGGCGGTTCCCCCATAATCGAGGTACTTCTGTACGACCTTGATTCCGTTGCACGCGAGAAGCCCAGAGCCTGCCTCAGCTCGGAAATGGGGCGATTCGTGAGTCGCGCTTCCATCATTTGGCCGCATCAAATGAGCTGATACTGGTCGCCTGGCCCGCCCCGTGCGTGGTCAGGACTAGGTCTGACGACATCCCAGTCACATTGTAACCTCCCCCTCACTTATAGACCTTAATGACAGCGAAAAATTAAACCGCGTGTACCTAATGGAAATTTGGTAAAAGCAATCGTCACCGAAGTTAATTTGTCGGTAAAGAGGGAGGAAAGGGTTACATCTAAATGAAAGGAAAAATGCAAATGAAATTGGTGGAAATTAATTTTGAGAAAAGGGTAAAATTAATAAAGAAAGTAAATGTGCGCTTGTTACGTTAACAATTAATAGGCGTTAATTAGATATTTGAGATTTAGGGAAAATTACGGTCGCCAGTCCTATGGACAACTACTATAATAACTGAAAATGAAAGATTAATGCACATATAATTAGCACTAAAAGCGTGGCAACTGAAGGTTGACACATGTTGTGTGAAAACTGAATGTTTGTCAGAAGTAATAAATTTCGCTACACTCTGACTTAATTTAGCAAAAGAATTAATAAAACCAGGAAATTGAAAGTTAATTTAGTGACTGAAATTAATAGGGAACTTTGTTTCTGAAGCACTACGAAATTCAATAAAATAAGGTTAGTCTTGGGCTACCTCAACAATCATTCCAAAAGCTGGAATGACATTTTCACTCTGCAGCGGAGTGTGCGCTGATACGAAACTTCCTGGCAGATTAAAACTGTGTGCCCGACCGAGACTCGAACTCAGGACCTTTGCCTTTCGCGGGCAAGTGCTCTACCAACTGAGCTACCGAAGCACGACTCACGCCCGGTACTCACAGCTTTACTTCTGCCAGGAAGTTTCATATCAGCGCACACTCCGCTGCAGAGTGAAAATGTCATTCTGGAAACATCCCCCAGGCTGTGGCTAAGCCATGTCTCCGCAATATCCTTTCTTTCAGGAGTGCTAGTTCTGCAAGGTTCGCAGGAGAGCTTCTGTAAAGTTTGGAAGGTAGGAGACGAGGTACTGGCAGAAGTAAAGCTGTGAGTACCGGGCGTGAGTCGTGCTTCGGTAGCTCAGTTGGTAGAGCACTTGCCCGCGAAAGGCAAAGGTCCCGAGTTCGAGTCTCGGTCGGGCACACAGTTTTAATCTGCCAGGAAGTTTCATATCAGCGCACACTCCGCTGCAGAGTGAAAATGTCATTCTGGAAACATCCCCCAGGCTGTGGCTAAGCCATGTCTCCGCAATATCCTTTCTTTCAGGAGTGCTAGTTCTGCAAGGTTCGCAGGAGAGCTTCTGTAAAGTTTGGAAGGTAGGAGACGAGGTACTGGCAGAATTAAAGCTGTGAGTACCGGGCGTGAGTCGTGCTTCGGTAGCTCAGTTGGTAGAGCACTTGCCCGCGAAAGGCAAAGGTCCCGAGTTCGAGTCTCGGTCGGGCACACAGTTTTAATCTGCCAGGAAGTTTCATTCCAAAAGCTACTTGAATCTACGCAATTTAGAAATAAGAGATTTAACTTTGAACTTGAATTAAATGATTCTGAACAATTTAGTACGTACCAAGCTGACCTGCAGTCACAGGTAAGCCAAAATATGGTAACAAAACTCGCACTCTTAATTTCTACTTGTGTAATCTAAATATTGTAGCCAGCTATGAATACGTAAAGTGAACTTTGAAATTAAAGCAGTGAAATCGAATGATATTACTTTAATGCTGGCGTATGAATTTCAACGACACTCGGGTTCATTCCAGAAAAGGAAAGGACCCTGCTTGGTAATGCAATTGGGATAATGAGCAACATAGGTTCAGGCTAAGTTGCTGTATTTTTGTGATGCAACAGTTTGAAAAGCTGAGGTTTGCCATACAGTTCTAAAACTTTACATGCTTTTAGTCTTCCTTATTGGTTGACTGAAGGTTTGCAGTCGTCGATCGGGGAGGTGGCGACAGTCACTCATTGTCGGCCGTCGCTGTTGCAGAAGCTGGATTTTGACGCGCCTTCTTTTGGACACGGTCACCAGGCGAAACAGGCTCTTGATGTGCGCCACCTAATGCTTCCCGTCCGCGACACCGTGTCAGAAACTATCATAGCAAGTCGAGCGCAATTACATGCTGCCAAACTCCGAAAGCGCGGCAACTCGCGGGAGCGTCGTACAACACACCTGCTCCACCGCCCTATTCCAGCCAGACCCCGCTCTTCCCGCGCTCCATGCGGCAGAGTTCACCTTCCAAAGGTCCTAAACACTTGGTTCTCCACACGACCTATCGATGTAATCGTTCGATAGCATAGTTTTCCCTAGGCCAGACTCAGCGTAAAAATACAAATAATATTTACAGAACAAACCAATTATACATCGACATAAATGTCTATATATAGTAGAACAGTTGCAATATATAAAGACACAGAAATGTCATGTCTTCAGGTAACAAAATAAGGAAAAAATTATAGTACAACAGATGGAAATAGGAGGATATGCATTTACGGCGTTACAACATGACACGCCCATCTATGCTCATAGGAGCCCCCCCCCCCCCCCCCCCTCTCCAATGCAACAGCGATCACTACGGCAGCTGCTCATGAGTGTAAAGCAGCATCTTTTATTTAAATTTCTCCCAAAGATAAGAGTTTTTGCTGAACATTTCGCCTCTATTTTATTCACTTCATGTTTGTGAACAGTAAAGACAAGATAAAAGGAGTCAAACTGTTTTACAAAAACTGTTGCGAAGTTTAATATGGAAATACAAAATCTTTTTCTATTTTTAGAACAAGTTGCTAGTCTTGTTCTCTCCTGCAAGCCACTTTCTGCTACTGACACGATTATTATGTTACGTATTTCAGTGCAGTTAGTGTAGTTCAGCTTTAGTGCACTACAAGAACTAACCTTACTGCTTCTGCGTATACGGCGCGGTTTCTCCTATGCTATCGAATGACGTTGACGGAGACTTGTATCACCGAGAGAGATGGTCAGTGTTGGAGTCACTTAACACACATCCTTATCCTATTACACTATATGACCAAAAATGATTATTTTCTGCAGTTCATTCAGTTAAATAACTAGAAAATTTACGGTCAATTTCCTATACCAACCCTGATCAGTACAAGGTACTTGCGTTTTTAATGACCTCACTGTCGACGGGACGCTGAAACCTGTTCTTCTTTACTTCGTTTTTTTTTCTTTCCAAGTGTGTTTCTTCTTTACGTTTCGCGACATTCCATTGCTACTAGTGCACCGCACATTCTAAATTACTTTACAAAGTACGGTACATAACAGAGAAAACTACTAAAACCAAACCCTTAAATAAAGTCGAATTAATGGCCCCATTTATGTCATAAAATTGTGTGACTCAAGTGTGGAGGTATACCACAAATGAACTCAAGCAACGAAATTAAAAAACTCGCTTGCACAAATACGAGGGCTGTTCGGAAAGTAAGTTCCGATTGGTCGTGAAATGGAAACCATTGCGAAAACCAAAATGTTTTGTTTGCAATAGTTAGCTATAACTTACAACTACGTCTATTCGTAGTCACCGCTCCGACTTAGATATCTGTCGTAGCGCTGTACCAACTTTCCAATATCTTCGTCAATGAATGCAGCCGCCAGTGCTTTCCGCCAACTTTCTACACTGGTCTACAGATGATTGTGCCAAAATGTTGTCTTCATAGCCAACGGTTCATGTGAGCAGAGATGAAACCCAGAGGGAGCCAATTACGGTCTGTATTGAGGGTGATCAAACACTTTCCATTGGAAACGCTGCAGGAGCATCTTCATTGCCCCTGCAAAATGCGGCTGAGAATTGGCTTGAAGAAGGAAACGCATGGCAGTTATGCTATGTGAACTGCATCGCTTCAGGCGAAATTTCTCACCAAAACCTCGTAGTTGGCGGGATATACTATTTTCTAGGCATTTTTACGTGCTCACTGCGCGCTCGCAACAGAAAAGAGCGACTTGGCGCTATCGACAGACGTACTAGAGACACAATCCAACACAGCTGTGCAAAGCTTCACCGGATTTTCGAAAGGGCTTCCATTTTGTGACCAATCGGAACATACTTTCCAAATAACTCTCTTAAATGTTGATGATGCTGAGACAGCAACCAGCCACAAATGCCGGCCGCTGTGGCCGAGCCTTTCTAGGCGCTTCAGTCCGGAACCGCGCTGCTGCTACGGTCGCAGGTTCGAATCCTGCCTCGGGTATGGATGTGTGTAATGTCCTCAGGTTAGTTAGGTTTCAGTAGTTCTAAGTCTAGGGGACTGATGACCTCAGATGCTAAGTCCCATAGTGCTTAGAGCCATTTGAACTAGCCACAAATTTATTTTAAGATCCTTTATTCAAAAGGTACCGTTACCGGCTTTGAATCATTACGATTCATAGTCAGACGGCTTTCATGCATTCATTACAACATGTGCTGTGTTTTTTGCTGATTAGTTATCCTAAAATATAAATAATACATAATTATAAGCACGTCCCACAGATGGTTGAGTTACAGATTTGCATTGGGATGAGACTCACGTGAAATGTCGGTTTGGAGTACTTGTTTTCATAGTTTTCGTCCAGCAGACAACGTTTGTAGTTTTCGCCGCATTCACATCATTGCACACATAAACTATCCATGCCCGAGGCAGGATTCGAATCTGCGACCGTAGCGGTCGCTCGGTTCCAGAGTGTAGTGCCTAGAATCGCAGGGCCACTCCGGTCGGCAGATAGATATATGTATCAGAAATCTATAATGACAAGCACCGTAAATTCCAATAAAAAAACCGCAAGGCAAAATAATTAGTTCTTGCAAACTGAATGCCAATGTATTTTAGGTATGTACAACATTCAAAGGACTATTTGCTAAGCGGTTTGGGCTTTTATGAGCAAATGTGATAATTACTGCTGTGTGGCTTGGGAATGCGAACGTCAACGCTAATGTAACCGTAATTATCTCATCGTGTATATAACCGCGTCATTAAAAGATGACAGTTATTATTTACAACCATTACTGCACAAGCTAGGAGCAGTCGGTCTATACCGTGACCACCATCCTGCTTCTGTAATCTGGGTCATGTTTACGGAATGTCTGCACAAACGTTTAGAATCAAAAAAGTAATTTTCTAAACACGATTAAATCAAAAATCATCAAAATATCGCGAACTTAGTGTCTTGCAAGCGGTTGTTTTACATTTTCCACCAGAAAACAAAAATACGTGGACAGCCAAACAGTAAAAAATAGTGAGTACCTAATTTCTGACGAACTATGAAAGAACAGATTTTCAGACAGGATCTTAAATAACATCATTGATATCTTATTTGGTACTTGCGTACGGCGCTTATTACTCGTAGATGCCAAATATAGTACTACCTTGCTGTTATTGTCAGGTAAGTTCAGAAAGTTCTGTTACAGCCTGAACATGTTTTAAATATGCTTGTAAGATACTTCGACACGGTTGCTGATTACTTGTCAGTCATTGCCAGATTCGGGGAGCTGCACCGGCTTCAAATCGAATCCGTCCGGCGGACTAACGACGAAGGCCGTGCCAGCTAGCTTGGATGTAGTGCCCACTCGGTTACCTACATAGGACTAGCTGAATACCGGGCTGGTATCCACGTCCCGCTTCGGTTACACGATTCACAAACATTTCGAGAACGTTCTTGCATTTTCACATGGGATAGTACTAGATGCAAACAGGTGAAATACACACAGTCCTTCCTGTAAGGAATGGGTGTCGACAGGAAAGGCATCCGGCCATCCTCTGCCATTAACGTTGCCAAATCCAGAATAACACGTCGATCCCTTGATGACACGGGACAGGGCCAAGAGAAAAAAAGATTTCAGATGTCTAACTGTTCACACAGGACTTAAATGTAACACCGCCCACCTTCACATAGAAACTTAGCTATTTCCCATCACATGAGCTTTGTTCCAAATATTATTTCTACATAACAGTGGAGGAACGCTAAATATAATGCCACCGCCTTCTAAAAAATTGACGTACTTACTATTTTGCACGTAAGTAGAAGAATGACTGCAGAAAAGTAACGGGATCATATGAGGGATAATAGAAAAAATTGTAATCAAATTTTTACAGCAATGCAAATAATATAGACCGTGTATTTTTGTAACTTTCGTGGTGTCGTCCACAGAACGAGGTCTCATGCAAAAGTTGGTATCCCCAAACGGTGTCACAAGTAAAGACAGTCGCTGCCAGAGGCAGCAACGAGTACATCTACATCTACATCTACATCTACATTGATACTCCGCAAGCCATCCAACGGTGTGTGGCGGAGGGCACTTTACGTGCCACTGTCATTACCTCCCTTTCCTGTTCCAGTCGCGTATGGTTCGCGGGAAGAACGACTGTCTGAAAGCCTCCGTGCGCGCTCTAATCTCTCTAATTTTACATTCGTGATCTCCTCGGGAGGTATAAGTAGGGGGAAGCAATATATTCGATACCTCATCCAGAAACGCACCCTCTCGAAACCTGGCGAGCAAGCTACACCGCGATGCAGAGCGCCTCTCTTGCAGAGTCTGCCACTTGAGTTTATTAAACATCTCCGTAACGCTATCACGGTTAACAAATAACCCGGTGACGAAACGCGCCGCTCTTCTTTGGATCTTCTCTATCTCCTCCGTCAACCCGACCTGGTACGGATCCCACACTGATGAGCAATACTCAAGTATAGGTCGAATGAGTGTTTTGTAAGCCACCTCCTTTGTTGATGGACTACATTTTCTAAGGACTCTCCCAATGAATCTCAACCTGGTACCCGCCTTACCAACAATTAATTTTATATGATCATTCCACTTCAAATCGTTCCGCACGCATACTCCCAGATATTTTACAGACGTAACTGCTACCAGTGTTTGTTCCGCTATCATATAATCATACAATAAAGGATCCTTCTTTCTATGTATTCGCATGTATGTATAGTAGACGTCGGCGTAGCCACGCCCTCATGTGTTCCCACCGCCGTGCCGGTAAGCTATTTATGTCCGAACGCTGTGTCGCTCAGCCCAATGTCCGTGTAATCGCACAGACGCTACACAATCACCCAATCTGTATGTAATCAGTGACCACTTGTAATCGTCGCTAACGATTACAGCATCGTCATAGAACAGATCCGGCTGCTTGCAAGTTGAGCAGTTATTCAGAACTTTTATCCAGTTAAAGACTATTGTAATCTGATGTGGTGCTATTAATTCTGCAACGAACGAAATGCTAATGTTAGAAGACAGCGACAGCATTCAGTGCCTGTCATCTGTGTGGACTGTAATTGTTTAGATCGTTTAGTATTTACCCTGCTCAAGCTTTAATAAATTGCTAATAATTAGTTTGTGTGTGGGGCGGCGGGTGGAATTATGTCAATTTTTATGTTGTTTATATAAATGTTAGGTTTGTAGAATGTAAAACCAGTTCCTATTATTTAGAATGTTATTTATGCTGTCTTTCGCCGTTCTCAACACTGGCTCTCTAACTACAATATTGGCAACCAGAAAGTGATTAACAAAACGTGAAGCCTGTAATTAGAATTCCTAGTGCCCACTTCATCTGAGAATACACTTATAGTTACAGCTTATAGCTCTGAGGAATTAGGAGATTGTCTGGGATTTCTAATTAAAAACGGTCGTGAAAAAAAAAAGTTCCATATTCTGAAAGTCACAGATGAAAACAAAAGAATCCACACAATCTAACTAACAGAGCAGTTCAGAGTCTAATGCGCTGATGCCACTATAACTGTCCAAGTTAAAAGTTTAAATGAATGCTCGCCATAATTTGATGATAAGGTTCATCAAACGCCACGCTAAATAATGGTAGAATGTTTGTCCCGCGGCGGCACGTGAAAATACGACAATAGGCAAACTGAAGATCGATAATTAAAGTCATCCCAGAATTAACACTTCACTCGAAAATGATTTCATGGTTACGCGTATCCCGAGTAACTTAATATGGCATCCGAGGCTGTTTGTAGCAATGATACCGACGCGACGCGACGCGACGCGACTGCCGACACAGATGGCGTGCTATTCAGCGTCTGGAGAGAACTGGGGCCTTGCTTCCTCGCGCAGCGTTCTTACGTATATATAAAGCCGCTGCGCGGACGGCTAAGGGCCCTCATCTCCTTGAACCTGGCAGATCCTCTGTATTGATCATCATCAGTGTGCCACGTCAGTGTTGTGTTTAGTGCTGTTTCTCGTGTGCGTCAAGAGGTGTGATTTTAATTGTGTACTGCCTTGATGTTCGCCGTCAGTGTTACGTTGTGTGCTATGCCATCCGTCAACACCTTTATGCTCCAGTCATACTGTGCCTTGTGTTCTTTTAATCGTCGCAGTGTGTGGCTTTTTGTGTGTGCTACTTTTAAACAGTTTTTTATCTCCGTTTTACAGTCACCCCGTTTTTTGTATATTGCCTTCCATGATGTTCTCCCTTTTTTATATCTATGTTCGCCTTCTTCTCTCCTTTGCTGTTTTTCACTGTCTTCTATTGTTTTGTTCTATGTCTTTCGGCTGAAGAGCAGCGCATATGCTGCTGCCAGCCCGCCCCGATGGGGAATTGAAATACAATAAAGAAAAAAAAAAAAAAAACGGCTAAGGGAACGCCTGATCAAATCGGCTCTCTCGACTAGCCGCTGGGCTAGTAATGCACCACATTAAGTTACCGAATAAATCATAGCTTCTCTTGCTGATGGCCGATGAATTTCTTAATTTAAATGTGCATTCAGCACGCAGGTAAGTATTGATAATAAAATTTTGACGTGGCTAAGTTAAATATTTTGGGCGACAGAATTAATCTAATTACACTGCACGCAGTAGACGAGCTCTGAACTGGCCCTTTGGAGATACGCTATCGCTATAGTTTTATAGGTATTCAAATGAAACTTCTCACATCTTCATAGTTATAGCGGATCTCCAACCTACTTAAATATAAACATCCTAGCCTTATTTATTAACCTACTTAATCTATCTTGCTTCCTTAAGCTTTAAGACAAAAACCAGAAAATCATGAATTTCCACTAAAATCTTAAATTGTGAGATCCAGAAGACTGTTTTTATTAAATAATTATGAAAAATGAATCTAATTATCAATTTTTAATTGTCTAGCTCTTTTCTGTTGCGCCAATGATTTTTACAGAAAAACGTCAAAATTTCGAAAATGGCTAAAGTTATCGAACTGATATTCAACACATGTTGTTTTAATATTACTCCTGACATTCTAGAAATGTTTTAGGTTATTTGCTTGATTTTTAAAGTATTGCGCAACATTTATGACGTCAGAGCTAGTTGCAGCGGACTGGCTGGCACACAATGTAAAGACTGATGTGAATTTACTACAGCGTGAGTAGGCTGCTCCCCTACATGTGTTTTGTAGTATCTGCTCAGCCTGCTGCTGAGGTACTCATTAATTGCCACAATACACCACGACTTTTTTTTATTAACCAACGTTCAAGGGAGTGGCACTACTAACATTGACATCAGGAATTTTTAAATAGTCAATAACAGATGGTGGGTAACTATATTAAAACAAGCGCCTCAAGCAGTTAGTTCGTTAGGAACGGTAATTAGAAATTCCCTGGCGCAGCCGTAGTGTTTACACCGTCATTAGAGAGTTCGGCATCCTTCCCGGCGATGTAGTTAGAGACCAAAAATGGTTCAAATGGCTGTAAGCACTATGGGACTTAACATCTGATGTCAACAGTCCCCTAGACATAGAACTACTTAAACCTAACTAACCTAAGGCCATCACACACATCCATGCCCGAGGCAGGATTCAAACCTGCAACCGCAGCGCGGTCCCGGACTGAAGCGCCTAGAACCGCTCGGCTACAATGGCTGGCAGTTAGAGTCAGAGGAACGGGAATATGTTGGTGAACTTCCACACTGATAAATATGGCCGTAGAATACTGTAGAAACCGGATAAGTTTATAAATGACTTGAATGAGATCTGAGCCATTGTTCTCCTGACATGGCTATTGTCTTTCTTTTTGATTCGACACTTTACATATTTAATGATAGTACCAGAAAGGTAGTATATTCCATATGTTTCCTCATTAACACATGAATAGCTCCATAGGCCAACCGTTTTTTCTTCCCTAAAGAGTTTTCCTATTGCAGTATTCTTAAGAGCATTCGTGCAAGGGATTATAGGCCTAATTAGGGTTTAACGTCCCAAAGAATCGGTAATGAGGGATAGGGAAACAAATGGTCCATCGTTTTTTGAAAGGAAAGGGGAAAACAAAGGAAACCGAAACCTAGGTAGTGGGATCGGGATTTGAACACCGCTCGTCTCGAATGTGAGTCCATTGTCATAACAACTGCATCGGCTCACTTGGTCTAGCGTATGGCTAGCACGTACGTCGCCCCGGCGCAGTAAAAATCAAGGAGACTGAGGAGTTTCGTAATATCCAACAATCGTCAGTGATTGATCAGTATATAAGGGATCAGACAAGTCTTGTTGTATAACATTCCGAGTAGCCATTAGAATGCCCTGCGGTGACCCCAAGTCGTATTAAAAGTAGTAGTATTACTATGCTGTCAATCATAGGGTATACAGGATGAGTATACAAACGCCCAACGGGATGTCGATAATAGACTATAAATGCACCTAACGACGTCACATTGCTTAGCAGTAAGTTGGTATCTATTATATAGGTTGTGTAGATTAGACGAGGTTGGAAACAGATTTTTTGTTTTAGGCTACGTACATTACGTTGCGATGCTTCAGTGGTCAATATGGCTCTGTCCTGATCAAAACAGAAGGTATGTGGAATACGAATGAACACTAGACTGTACAGTGCCTGACTTCAAAAACACTGCAGCATCATCCGTGATCCAGCTTTCCTGTACAACATAACGAAAGTTGGTAGGATTGTTTCTATATATGAAAGATAACGTCTATTAAAATTTCGAGCCAGTCGCGTAACTGTGGCGAAGGCAGCGCTATTATGAGGATGGTAACCTGGTCTGCTTTAAATACACGCCTAACAGTCGTGAGCGTTAGTTACAATTGAGATTCGACGTAGTGAGTTGATGCTAGTCAAGAATGCTTTTAAGACGACATTATCAACAAGTTAATAAGTTGAACGAGAATGTGTATTAGGGATACGAGAAACTTAATGTTTCTTTAGCGATACCACAGAAGGAGTTAACAGGAGCGTAGCCACTGTACAAGATTGCTGGCAGCGGTGATCACGGCAATGTACAGTCACAATAAATTTACAGAAGTTCTTGACAAAGTCTCAAATACAAAGGGCAACATAATTCTGTGTGGGCACATTAACATCAACACTAATATCATAAATGAATCCAGCAGCACCCTCATAAATATCATTCAAAGTTTTGGTATGTCCCCATTGGTCAATAGTGCAACAAGGGTTACTACAATGACTTCATTAGTAATTGACCATGTGGCCACAAATATGGACAGGAAAGAATGTGATGTAGCTGTAAAAGATCTCGGACTATCAGACTATCTCTGTCGACTAACAACAGTAAAATCAGGTATCGAATCATTCCCTAAACTACAAGCCTACAAACGACATCTATCAGAAATCAAAATAAAAGATTTCTCAAAGGAACTAGAAAAACAAAGCTGGGATGAAGTGTATAAGGAAACCAATGTGAATATGAAATTCTCTAAATTCTCCACATTGTTTAAATTGAACTTAGAAAAGGCATTTCCAAAAGTATGCATGACTGTATCAACATCCCATAAAAACAGATGGATAACAGCAGGTATTAAGAAGTCCTCCCAAACACATGAACACCTCAGTTCCATGAAAAAGATTCGCAATGATACAGAATTCTTAAATTTCTATCATAGATACAAAAATATCTATAGGAAGGTGCTGATTCCTGCAAAAAAAGTCATTTAATTACAAAGTAATATATAATGCAGAGAATAAAAGCAAAGCAATCTGGGATGTTATAAAAAAGGAAACGGGGAGAGGTAAACAAACGCAGAATAACATATTGCTAAGGGAGGGGGATGAAGTAATAAGTGATCCACAGCACTTATCAAACTGTGTAAACGAGCATTTTTCAAGTATTGCAGAGAAGTTAAACAGCAAAAATTCCCCCAAACAAATATAACACCTGTAAATAACGTTGCACTAAATACAATGATGTTACTTCCAACCACAGAGATTGAAGTCAATAAAACAATTCAAAAACTAAAAAATAAAAAGTCAGTAGGCTTAGATGAAGTACCAGTGCGTGTACTGAAACAATGCATAGGGATTATACAAAGCCCCTTAACAAATATAATAAATGAATCCTTCACATCAGGGATATTTCCAGAGCAGTTAAAACAGGCAAGAATTGTACTTTTGCTTAAGAACGGTAATGTAGAAGACATAGAAAATTACCGGCCCATTTCCCTGCTGTCACCATTCTCAAAAATAATAGAAGCAATTATGAGAGACAGATTAATGAATTACCTGAATAAATACAATCTTTTGAGCAAATCACAGTCTTGTTTCCGAAGTGGCAAAAATACGGAGTCAGCCATAGTAGAATTCACATAAGTTATACTTGATGCTCTTGACAAAGATGACTGAGTCACAGGCATATTTTTGCATCTTTCTAAGGCCTTTGATACAGTTGACCACAAGATTCTATTAAATAAATTAGAAACATTAGGAACAAGAGGGGTAGCTAATGACTGGTTTCGATCATACATAGCAGATAGGGTACAAAGAGTAGAGAAAACACATACTTCAAATAGATGTAAACATTTAGTAAAACACTTATCAGACCCGGCCGCAGTGGTCGAGCGGTTCTAGGCGCTTCAGTCTGGAACCACGCGACCGCTACGGACGCAGGTTCGAATCCTGCCTCGGGCATGAATGTGTGTGACGTCCTTAGGTCAGTTAGGTCTAAGTAGTTCTAAGTTCTAGGGGACTTATGACCTCATACGTTAAGTCCCATAGTGCTCAGAGCAATTTGAACAATGTGAACACTTATCAGAACCGAAATACATTAATATAGGGGTTCCGCAAAGTAGCATATTAGGACCAATACTCTTCCTGATGTACATCAATGACTTTTCCAGTAGTGTTACTCATGGTAAAAATATTCTCTTCGCTGATGACAGCAATATTATAGTCACTGAGAAAACAAGAGAACTCCTTGCAGAGAAAGCAAATGAAGCTCTCAAGGAAGTTTACGACTGGTCCATAAGCAATAAAGTGACATAAAACATAAACAAAACTAGTGCCATTAATTTCAGTTTGAAGAGGGAAAATGACAATGTTAAATTAATTGTAGATGGCATGTCTATAGACTGTATATCAAATGCAAAATTTTTAGGAATGAATATTAATTCTCAGTTGAAGTGGTGTGTACACACAAAGGAACTTCCAAACAGAATCTCATCAGAATGTTATGCCCTAAGAATCCTATCATCAGCATGTTACATGCAGTGTCCTTTAATTAAATACTATTCATATGTACACTCAATTCTTAACTATGGCATTCGTTTTTGGGGAACAAATGCACAGAATATAAACACAATTTCAAACTCCAGAAGAGATCCATTAGAATCATAGCCAAAAATGATAGTCGAGCTAATTGTAAAGATGTGTTCAAAACACTGCGTGTGAATACATTTACCAGTCAGTAGTACACATCAAAAATAACATTAGTAATTACTGCACAAACAAGGCCATGGAACAAGAGCTAGACTCAACTTACATTAGCCAAGAAAAAACAAACATAAAACTCCAAACAGTATTTTCTACCAAGGAATAAAACTGTACAATAAGTTACCAAAACAGGTAAAAGAAATTGCAAAAATACACTTATTTAAAAAGGTAGGTAAAAGGTACCTGTTATGCAATACATTTTATACCTTGAAGGATTACAGCGTGTGAATACATTTACCAGTCAGTTACACACATCAAAAATAACATTAGTAATTAATGCACATTCATGACCATGGAACAAGAGCTAGACTCAAATTACATTAGACAAGAAAAAATAAACATAAAACTCCAAACAGTATTTTTTACCAAGGAATAAAACTGTACAATAAATTCCAAAACAGGTAAAAGAAATTGCAAAAATACGCTTATTTAAAAAGGCGGGTGAAAGGTACCTGTTATACGATACATTTTATACCTTGAAGGATTACTTAGATAAAACAGAGTAGGGGTTTGGTAAAAAAAATTTATACAAATAAATAATAACAATGATTATAAAACATCCAACATTCCACATAACACCTTCACACTATGTTTTTTCTCCTTATTTTTTCCTTTTCTATAAAAACTTACCCCCAGGCTATGAATTGCACAATACTGACACCTCTTTCTGAGCTCAACATCTTACTCATTATAGAGGGATGCTGACTCAGTTTTTCAGGATAGCGAATGAGAAGTTGTGTTACAGAAAATGGCCCAGAGATCACCAGTGTGTGTGTGTGCGTGTGTGTGTGTGTGTGTGTGTGTGTGTGTGTAGTGAGTGAAGTATTATGGTATTATGAAACAGTGTGTGTATAGTGTGTGCAGTGACTGATAGTGAGATATGAGTGAACAGTGTGGCATTACATTATTTAATAAGTTATTTGTAAAAAATGTATTCTATACCAGGAGTAAATCTAATGATTGTCTCTAGCTAGAAATCTGTAATTGTATGTGTATACGAATTAGTTTACTTATAATTGGTCTAAACTTGTAAATACTTTGAGAAGTCCATTCTCGTAAAAAGAAATTTACGGATGAATAAAGCTACTAGTACTACTACTAAGAAGACGGGGCTCAGGACGGCCACGTGGCACTGCCGAAAGGCAAGACCGTCTTGTTCTCACAACACAAGTACCATTACCACCTTGTATCAACTGCTTCATTTCAATAACAATGAATTTTCTTTTCATAATTTGTTATTACGAGTATTAGCCATGCATAGACGGATAGCAATATATAGAAGGCCGCAAGGTTTCAGGATTTGGCGGTCACCACTGAAGCTAACGGAAAAAATGCAAAGAAAACAAAAGTATTGGCACTAGGAGGAAATAAAGAAATAAAAATTATGCTGAATGATGAAATATTAGAACAGGTGCAAAATTTTAATTATCTTGGAATGAGGATAGGCACCGACTGGAAATGCAGCACACAAATTAAAACAAGGATAGCAATGGCAAAAAGGCATTTTATAAGAAAAGGAGAATTTTCTGCAGCGGTCTGGACAGAGAACTCACACAAGAGACTCATAAAATGTCTTGTATGGAGTGATCTTCTGTATGGCGTTGAAACACGGACTTCGGGGAAGAAAGACAGAGAAAGGCTGGAGGCTTTTGACATGTGGACATAGCAGAGGATGGAAAGAATAAGTTGGATGGACAGAGTAAAAAGTGAAGAGGTGCTGAGAAGAGCAGGAAAGAAAAGACAGTTACTAGATGTAATGAAAAGAAGAAAAAGAAACTGGATTGGGCATATATTTAGAAAGAATGACGGACTGATAAAACAGTTTTAGAAGTTTATGTAGAAGGGAAAAGGAAGTGAGGAAGGGAGAGATTTCAGATACTGGATGATGTGATGGACTGTACAACATACAGCATCCTTAAAAGGAAGCAATGAATCGCAGAAAATGGAGAGGCAAAGGACCTGCTAATATATCAGAAAACTGATAATGATGATGAAGGTTTCAGGGTAAGCATGGTACGCTTCCGCCACCTAGCAGCAACAGTAATAAACTGAACTCACCTATAACACGGTGCTGTCACCAGACAAATAAATGAGTGATCTTAAATCGTAGACATGTTTTTGAATTGTACTGTTTAAATAATGATTTGTGTATTGTTATATGTATTTTGTAAAACTGCTTTTATCGTTGTAATTGTCATGGGATTATGTAAATCTAGATGTACAGGATAATAACTTTAGTTTTAAGACATAACCAGAAGGGTCTTCCCCGCAGAAGTGTTTTGGCGACAGAATTACCACCTTTTTACTCACTAGATCATTCTCTAAGTGGAAGTGGAAGACAGTCTCGAGATACTTGTCAAATAGTGAACACTTATGTTGTGATGGTAAAATTGAGCATTATTGTTATAAAAGCCTCACATGGACGAGATAAAATTGCTACTATTCATTCTGCAGTCCTTTAAGTAACTCTTATCCTAGGAAGATGAGGTGGCTATATTTTGTTGGCCAATTTCAGGTTGTTGTATGCTGGCTTATCCAGTGTTCTGTAGAATTGTAGGCTTGCTAAGCAGATAATTATAAAAGAGTAAATTCTTTTAAATTATATTGGACCATCAAAATACCATTAGGAGATTCAAGGTTCAACCTATTCCTGTCATCAATCCACTGTGTTGTAGCGATCGAAAATGCTCTTCCTGCATTTGCATTGTACCCTGATACATTAAAAAAGTATTCCGCAAGTTTAAACAATTCTAAAAAGCAATCAACAGATTTACTTTCACAAAAATAGTACAAGATAACCAACTAAATTCTGGATCTTTACTATTCTGTTTCAGAAATTGCCTAAAATTACACAATTGCTCAAAACGTTTTACATCTTCAGTTTCAAAATCTTTGCATTTATCTTGCAAATAGAAAACGCTTTTTTCAACATTCATTTGAAACAGGAAAAGTAGTCAAACTGTAATGTTGTTACTTTAATTTGTTGTGAAAGTGGTGCTGATAGACAATACCAATAAAAGTGGGTTAAAAGCTGTGAGCTGTCTGAGGAAGTTAACTTTGCATTACTGAGCAACTGTTTCACCATGTATCCAGTCTAGCTTACCAAATTCCCAACCAGACTAACATTAATTATAATCTTTTAATAGTCATACGACAACCAGTGATATATATATATATATATATATATATATATATATATAAAAGTTCCACTGTTCCGAGGCACAATATAAGGGGAAGGGGGGGGGGTTCGTCGCCGCAGCTGTCAGTAGGGATTTTTGTCCATCTGTTGCGTGCAATCCCGCCGTCTCTGCCCTCTCATGAAGTTTCTCTTGGTGGCCCGTGTCACGTACATCTCGATTTGGTTCCATGTTTGTGTTGTCAAATTCGTGGGTTATCCTCGTTTGACACGCCAGGTTGATATTCCTGGGCAAGGATGACACTTAATGGCTGTTCTTTGTGCCACCCTTTGCGACCAGAGAACATCGAACCATGATTTACTGTCGCTTGACAGTGGGCATCCGTCAGGAAATGTTGATAGACGTCGTTGAAGTCTGCCAATTTCTCTGGACAGTACGTGTCAACAGGCTCCACGCCCCTTTATCCCCTGTCTTCGGTCGTTTCACCGCGGCCATCTCGTCACGGTCGCGTGCGTGTGGTGCGTTGCCAGCAGATGGATTTCCGCGCGGTGGACCGCTCGGCCATCTCAGGTCATCGCCTCCACGAAGGGTCGCACTGGTGCGGCCGGCCATTAGCTCCGGGCGCAAGGGAAAGTGTTTGTCCCGTACCCTTCTTTTGTTGGGACCGCGCTCCCGAAGTGGCCCGGTTGACAGTGTGTCCTGCTGGGAAACCCGCCAGTTTACAACTAGCCCTCCTCCTCGCTGCTCCCGCTGTCACGTAAGAGTTTAGCCGGTTCGCTTTCACGTTCTCAACTGCATTCACAGAAATTGTTCATCATAGTTATGTGATTACAAAATGTCATACATAATACCACTTAGTATTGTCTTTCACAATTTTAAGAACAAAAGTGAGACTTACTTTTTTTTAAATAAAAAAAGTTAGATGAATCGACAATATAAAATTAAAAGTTAAATGACTTGACAATATAAAAAATAAAAGTGAAATGGCTTGACAGTATAAACATTAAATTTAAATGAACTGACAATATAATATCTAAATCCACACCACTAATGTGGTTCACTTGCGTTTTAATAAATCAAATGCTACTTATTAATTCACTAAATGAATATGATTATGCCTTGTGCAAGTATAGGTCAGGACAGCATAGGGTTCACATATTATTTACACACACACACACATGCACACCTGTTGTTTATACTACAAACTAACTACCCATAAACATGTATTACTCAAAATTCTACTTCAATCCACTACTAGTTAATCCAACAAGCTACTTGAATGCAACGTCAACACAGTGTTTGTACCACTACAACATTGTTGTAATTCGTCCTCTTCTTGACGCTCATGGCATATGTCTTGTCACATGATAAATATGGAGAAATTTTCCTTAAACGTACATAGTAAAAAGAACAATGGTTATTTACACGCCAAAACATTTATACCAGTTGACACACCTGATAAGAGACTCGCAATTATACATTTATCATACTCATATATTCACACATAAAACAGTAAGAAAATTTCATCTAAAATTACGTTATCGCAAGAATTAATCACATAAATGACTCTGAGCAGGGTAAAAACATTTTCCTTATACAGGTTATACTACATTTTCTTACCCATTTCGTTCTTTCTTTAAGTTACCTTTCGCTTCCAAATCAGTTATTTCTCCTGTGGTGGTTATTCTGGATTCATTTCTCATGAATGGTAAAATTGTGGTCTCCTCTATTCTGTAAAACAGTTTCATCTTAACATATTGAACTTACAACAGACACAAAAGAGCCGAATCCTCCTGTAGTTTAAATGACAAATGTTTTGCTTCACCCTTATTACATTAAACCAAGCTTTCCTTCGGTCCCATAATCAAAATTATTAAATCTTCCTCCACCTTCAAGAGGGAAATTTCCTCAGTACAAATCATATAGGCTGCAGTGCATCCCGCACCAGCGAAAACAGTAAGCTGTAATGCTCACAGCATCAGCAAAACACATAAACGTCGCTTTTCTAGGACAAGTATTAACGCAGAATAATTTTTCAGGCTCTGGCTCAACATCAATCAAGACTACAGAAAGGATCCATATTTCTGTTCCATTCTCCATTTGCTGAAAAAACTGCTCATATTTGACTACCACAATAATATTTCAGGGCCACGTAAATTACACAAACCACAATTCTTCTTTCACCTTGAAGGGAATCAATATACTGACGAAATCCACAGACAGCACTTTACGTACTCAGCTATAAAGAACAAAAAAGATATATCATCAATATTAACATATCATCGCATCTTGGAAAGCCAATGGTTAAACAATCGTATTATTGCATCCTGTTTTCAAGATTCTAAACTTACTCATTCCTTTATCAGAGTTCCCCTATCTTAAAATATTCATACAGCACGCATACTATAGTAAGAGATCCTCATTTATACTGACAGATATAGAATAGTAATAGATAGATAGTAGCACTGAAAGCAGAACATCGGAAACACGGCTACTAACAGCTGGGGACCTGGGTTTGCCAGACCCATAATACCCACAGATCGGATATTCCCCTGAGTTTTGCATTAATTCATCACAGATCTTGCTTCTCTCAGGAGCGACTCTTTTCAATTTACATATACAAAACCATAAACAGCATTTCACTCGTTCACAAAGAAACCTTTTATCTTCACATTTGAACCAACCTAAATCCTAATTGCACAAGGAAAGAAAAAAAAACTAAAAACATCACTTCAATCAATCACACAGAAACATCTTTATCATTATTTTTACCAACATATTATTCAAAATGCATATGTCACAAATATAACAAAATCAATTCATTCTCCTCTCTATACACCCTATGTACTCATTTGCCATGTCACTCATTTGTTCAGATTGGGCGCCTTCTGTGCTGACCATTTATCATTGTTGGTTTTGTTCATTTCCATTTGCTGGATTATGTCTAGGGTTGGCCGGCCGAAATTCAACATCATGTGGTGCTCCGCCTATAATCCTATTCCCACCGTGTTCATCGTAGTATCGATTCTGGTTGCCGTACCTGTAGCGTTCACGATCTTGTCCACGTCCTCGATCATTTCCGTTTTCCACCTGTGTTCGCGACTGTTACCCCAGTTTCTCTACGGCCGGTCCCGATTATTGTTCCGTTCGCGTCGCGACGACCAGTCACGCCGTTGATTAGTACTACGGCCACGACTGCGATCGCGCTGCTGTGCCCCGTAATAACTTTGTGCCTGATTAGGTGGGCATTCTGCTGTATTATATTCCAACTATTGGAGAAGTGTCTTAAATGTTTCCACGTCTTCTTTGTATCGTCCCGCAAGAATGACGTGGCGCAAGTGCATCGGCAATTTGGTGATGCATATCCTAATTAGTTCCGCAGGCCCGTATGGGTCGTATAGAAATTGATTCGCCTGCAGCATGTGGTCGAACAGGCGTGCTGGGCTGCCGAAACCAGACTGTTTCAAATTTGGCAGCATAATTATGCCATGCTTGACACTATCTTGTGCCGCTTCCGACCAATAGGCGGACAGAAAGGCTTGTCGAAACTCCCGAGTGGAGTTGCAGTGACGCGCTGCCGACCTCATGCGAATCGCCGGTTCGCCTTTCAAATAGCCACACATATATTCTATCTTATGTGAACTCGCCCAGTCGGGGGGAAGACAGAACTCAAATTCCTCTTGCCATGCTCGTGGATGTATTCCTTTTTGCGAATTTCGAAATATCTCAAACTTTCTCACCATACAGAAATGTTTGAAATCAAATCCCCGCATTTCCTCCCGGCGAGGCCCTTGAATGTTTCTATTTTTCTCATGTCTGCCCCTCAAAATAGATTCTTCCCTGCCGTCAAAATCTCCCTCATGGCCGGAGTCCCTCTCTGCACTGATCGTACGGCTATTTTTAGTGCTATTGGCGAGTTTGGAATCACACCCCATGCGGCTTTCCAGATTCGCTACGTGTCCTTGTAATTCGCCTGTTACAGCTTTGTGCCGCCTGTTCACTTCGAACTGTCCTTTCTGAAATCTCAGAAGCAAACGCACTTCTTCGGTCTCTGCAACCGCTACTGGTGTAGTATTATTATCGCTCTCCGTCACCTTCATCGTGCCTACAATGTCCGCTAATGCCACAATCTTATCATGTATTTGCCTGTTGTCCTCCACCCCAGTCTGCTTCAGTTGTTCTACTTGCTGATCGAGTGCGTGAATCGCTTGACTGTTGTCCGCTACTGTGTTGCTAACGGACGCGGGACAATGCGTTTCCGCCTCCTGGACCCTGGAGAGTACCTGCCGGTGTTTGCTTTGGCATTCTTCTCTCAGCACTTGGAAATTCCGAAGTAGCTGTTTCTCGCTCTCTTTCGATTCCGCATCGCGCCTCCGCTTCCCCTGTTCTAAGTCTTGCAGACGATCATCGATTTGTTCAAATGTACTGTCTAATTCTTTCATAATATCACTTTTTATTTCACTTGTCAGATTGTTTATTCTTTGTGAGATATAATCGGACACTCTCCTCATCGACTTGTCGACTTTATTTGTCTGCTGGATTAGTTTTTCGTCTATTTGTTCGCCTAGCTCACGGATCGATTTTTCAGATTTCTGCGTCATTTGTTCGCCTAGCTCGCGGATCGATTTTTCAGATTTCTGCGTCATTTGTTCGCCTAGCTCGCGGATCGATTGTTCAGATTTCTGCGTCATTTGTTCGCCTAGCTCTCGGATCGATTTTTCGGATGATTCTTTTTGTTCTCGGAACGATTTTTCTGATTTCTCTGCGTTTTCTTTATTTTGTTGCAATAAGGCTTTCATGAGTTCTGCCAAATCAATTTGGTTAGTTGGAGGCAAATTAATTTCTGGCTCTGATGTGAGCCCATTCGTCCTGTTTTGCATTTCCTCTGAAGTATTCCCCAATGCATTTTCGGAACCGTCTGACGCGTTAATATTCGAAATCAAATTACCGCCTACTTTTAGCTTGATTACGTGTCTGCATTAGTTCAATTTATACCCGGTACACAACACACTACTCAGAATAAACGCATCCCCCAAAAATTACGACAGTCACATGAAAGGTACCCAACCTAGTACGCACTTTATATCTTTGATCGAAGTCATTGCAATTTACAAGCGAGAAAAAAAAACACATACACATAAAACAAACAAATATAGAAAACAAAACAAGACAAACAACACAACGCCGCTCAACAACGCCGTGATTCTTTTGAAAGTCTGCTCAGAAACAATGCAGAAGTTGTTTGAGCGCTGTAGGGAAAAAAAATTAAGATTATACAACGCTCGCAATCTAACGTTTCAGAGATTCCAGAGTCTAGCGGAAACACAGAACAGGGTCGCCATATGTAACGTTGTCACTTTAATTTGTTGTGAAAGCGGTGCTGATAGACAATACCAATAAAAGTGGGTTAAAAGCTGTGAGCTGTCTGAGGAAGTTAACCTTGCATTACTGAGCAACTGTTTCACCATGTATCCAGTCTAGCTTACCAAATTCCCAACCAGACTAACATTAATTATAATCTTTTAATAGTCATACAACAACCAGTGATATATATATATATATATATATATATATATATATAAAATAGAATTTAAATAAAAAGAAATAAATTAGTTTATTTTTGGAAATTTATTTTAACATTGATCATTGAAATTTCAGCATATTAAACTTGATTCATAACTAAAGATGTGCCCTATTTAGGATTGTGAAAATGTGAGTTTGTAGTCTTACGGAACACATCAAATATGGAGCCAAGATTGGGAGACTGCATACAACACTGCATTCATAAAATAACACACGAAGAACGTTGAAACATATGCAAGAGGAAATTAACCACAACCAACCGATTCAATTTTCAACCAAAGAATTTACGTTCGTAGCACAATCCTGTCCGTCATGAAATTACCACACACTGGTATACTAAATTCATACTAACTCTCTTTGTCTTCCCGAAAAGAATAGCTGGGGGCTACTTTGATGATTACACTTCATGCTTCTCGTGGTCAACTTGGTTTACACAAAGAGTGTAACTCCACAATAATTTTGATAGTTAAAATATATTAGATCGAAAAGCAATTTACAAAAGAAAAACCTCGAACTGGTTACTATCGTCTTACTATTAACCTGATGGGTCAAACAATTGTATAATCACGTGGTACTGGTCTCACAAAGTACACCCCACATGGGTTGAACATAAAGAAAAGTTGCTATATTGAAAAATATTGTCAAGACGAGACATTATAATCTCACGCACATTCGAATTTAAGATTGATGATCTTAGTTAGAGTTACTGATCAACACGTGGTTCCACTTTACTCACAAAGTAGTGACAAAGCAACTACTGGAAAATATTCTGAACTTCACACTCGAAATACAGTGCGTTGCAATTTAAGATAACATTAGATATTTTAGACCTAAACCTGAAATAAAGGTGATTAAATTTTCAGTTAGGCTGAACTTAAGAAATCCATTGTCCTACGGACTTATCAGAGACGCACTTAGCCGGAGATCTTAACACTTCAGACGCTCGCCACGGACAGACTGCCCTGGTCCCTTCCTGAGGGTGGCTCACAAATACCAACGGAAGTGGCCAGAGGGGCAGCTTCCTATACCAACATGACAAGGGACGGACAGGACCATACTAAGGATAGAAACCTCTTTGCTTTTAGAAAGCGTAGCTACCTGTTCCGACGTTCGTCCTACTGTTCTCCAGCAGACAGGCTTGTCTGCTACCCTCAAGCATGCAACCAGAAATACATTTGCTCATTCATCCTCTCACACAGAAGGGAAGGGGGATGACAGTATCTTATCATATACAATATATAAAAGAAAGCGGATGTAAGTTCCGTATGAGACTGTGTGACATGAATTACATATAAACTGTGTTTTAAAGTGTAGTAGTGTGACAGATCGTTCTTGTTTATGTGTAAAAGTAACACGTTCCACTACTCAGTCTCCTCCCAGATAGTCAGAAACGCCACAGTAAATTTAGAAGAGGAATTTATGCCGAGAATGACAACAGATTTAAGAAATTAACATGAAAGGAATCCAACATAGACCTTTCAAAACATATGGAGCAATCGTTTTAAATATTGATGGCATGATTGATGCAGCACCATAGCTTCGTCCATAAGAAGTTTAACTTCTGTTTCAAAGTGTTCTTCTCCTGGAGTTTCCAGCTTCTGTTTAGCCTTTAAGCAAATGAATTTTTTATTTAATCGATCCTCAATCACCTTACATACAGAATCTAAATTTCCAATCACATCAAGCACAGAATTGTCCTCCTTCACCTCAGACTTCATTGACTGCAAATACCATAAGTAGGCTCTCCTTAAACTACACTCAAAACGTTTGGTGGCTTGCTTTCAAACGGAAAGTAAAATTTCAGACCAGGATATATACACTTCCCGTACCCTTTCAACGTCTGGAAAAGATACAACTACCTAGTTCTCACATGAGACAGGATTTGTTTGTAATTTACCTCAAAAAATTTGCAGAAAGAGTGTTACTTCCATTCTAACAGAGTGAATAGAAAAAATAATTATGAATTTTCACGATGACTCACTCCAAATCAACAGAGACACTATCAGCTCTGTGGTGAGTATCACTAAGTAAAATGTGATCGACAAAATCGACGATTCTTCAGCGATTGTAGATAAGGTATTTAATAAAAGAGAAATATAATGGGAATAAAAGCAAACATAATTTTAATACGCTCCACTTTGCGAAAAAGAAGCACAATGTAAAAATCCGCACGAACCCCGGAAAAAGAGATAAAAAGGAGGACATGTCCGGATTTATCGAGATGTCTGGTCACCCTTTAAATTCATCGTACTGTGGCAATTCTCTTTAGAGGCTATAAGAAGTGCTCACCACCTGTGAAAAGACTATTTTTTTTATTGGTGCAGTTCAGTGCATCGGTTGTAAGGTGGCTATAATTTCGCACCTTACAAGCTCTCATCCACATACTTTCAGGAAACATTCCTCACCCACAAAGAAAGAAAATATGTTATGTGGACATGTGTTCGGAAACGCTTACTTTCCACGTTAGAGCTCATTTTATTACTTCTCTTCAAATCACATTAATCATGGAATGGAAGCACACAGCAACAGAACGTACCAGCGTGACTTCAAACACTTTGTTACAGGAAATGTTCAAAATGTCCTCCGTTAGCGAGTATACATGCAACCACCCTCCGTCGCATGGAATCCCTGATGCGCTGATGCAGCCCTGGAGAATGGCGTATTGTATCACAGCCGTCCACAATACGAGCACGAAGAGTCTCTACATTTGGTACCGGGGTTGCGTAGACAAGAGCTTTCAAATGCCCCCATAAATGAAAGTCAAGAGGTTTGAGGTTAGGAGAGCGTGGAGGCCATGGAATTGGTCCGCCTCTACCAATCCATCGGTCACCGAATCTGTTGTTGAGAAGCGTACGAACACTTCGACTGAAATGTGCAGGAGCTCCATCGTGTATGAACCACACGTTGTGTCATACTTGTAAAGGCACATGTTATAGCAGCACAGGTAGAGTATCCCGTACGAATCATGATAACGTGCTCCATTGAGCCTACGTGGAAGAACATTGGAGCCAATCAAGACATCACCAGCAATGCCTGCCCAAACGTTCACAGAAAATCTGTGTTGATGACGTGATTGCACAATTGCGTGCGGATTCTCGTCAGCCCACACATATTGATTGTGAAAATTTACAATTTGATCACGTTGGAATGAAGTCTCATCCGTAAAGAGAACATTTGCACTGAAATGAGGATTGACACATTGTTGGGTGAACCATTCGCAGAAGTGTACCCGTGGAGGCCAATCAGCTGCTGATAGTGACTGCACACGCTGTACATGGTACGGAAACAACTGGTTCTCCCGTAGCATTCTCCATACAGTGACGTGGTCAACTTTACCTTGTACAGCAGCAACTTCTCTGACGCTAACATTAGTGGTATCGTCAACTGCACGAAGAATTGCCTCGTCCATTGCAGGTGTCCTCGTCGGTGTAGGTCTTCCCCAGTCGCGAGTCATAGGCTGGAATGTTCCGTGCTCCCTAAGACGCCGATCAATTGCTTCGAACGTCTTCCTGTCGGGACACCTTCGTTCTCGAAATCTGTCTCGATACAAGCGTACCGCGCCACGGCTATTGCCCCGTGCTAATTCACACATCAAATGGGCATCTGCCAACTCTCCATTTGTAAACATTGCACTGACTGCAAAACCACGTTCGTGATGAACACTAACCTGTTGATGCTACGTACTGATGTGCTTGATGCTAGTACTGTAGAGCAATGAGTCGCATGTCAACACAAGCACCGAAGTCAACATTACCTTCCTTGAATTGGGCCAACTGGCGGTGAATCGAGGAAGTACAGTACATACTGACGAAACTAAAATGAGCTCTAACATGGAAATTAAGCGTTTCCGGACACATGTCCACATAACATATTTTCTTTATTTGTGTGTGAGGAATGTTTCCTGAAAGTTTGGCAGTACCTTTCTGTAACACCCTGTATAAAGGAGACGGACATTGTCACGTACCTCTTGTAAATAATTGTTAACGCTTATTGCATGAAAGGTGACTGAGTGTCCTTATTATAAAAACGGCGTAATGAATGATTGCCTATACTAGTAGACGTTGGAACGCCAGTGGAAATGAAACAGCTGGTAGAACTGAAGCCATCGTTGGAAGGCCCACACAGGTGTGTTGGTCCTGCTTAAACACAGGAAATTGCAAGATGGACGTCGTAGCAACTAAGCGCTGGAGCACAATAGTCGCGACCGGTCGATATTGTAGCCGAACCAGAAGGATTATACTTCGGAAACGCTGAAAATCTTGGACACAGGTGAGAGGAACGAAGAAGTGGCACCTCGGAAACCATGCGGGCTGTGTTATTTTCAAGGATTTTTACTCAGAAGCGTACCATTGTGCGGGTATAAGTTTTTCCTCGCAAACTTTCCTCGCTGGTTGACAAAAGACTAAAATATGGTTGGTCGGCGTTCGGAAGAATCTGTAGAGAGGGAGAATATTCCGTGGTTTCGGAAATATGATTCGTTTTCGGAATTACGAGGGTGGGGAGCCAAGCCTTGCTGGGGAGCCAGCGCTGGAGAGACGCGGTCTTCCGTTTTGAGCTCCCATGTGTGACAGTCACTCAGTATCAGCCTATTATTGACTTACTGTCTTTGCTCTCACGAGATTTTATAGTTAGAACGTTTAGGCACTGTACTGTTGTGAACTTATACGACTCTGGACTTCGTCTCCGTGTTGGAAGTCGTCGCTGAGTACGCAGCGTTCAGTGATTGAGAGCACTTCTGCTTATACTTAGGTTGAGACGTTATTTGAACTCCATGTGGCTGGTAGTTCGCGTTTCTCGCCTGTAGAACACAGAGAGGAGGAGAAAGTATTAGAGCATATTAGTCAAAGGACCTCCTTCTGCAGCGCTAGTGTTTGAAAGAGTTTATTTGTGCTAGGAGTTCTTCCATCGTCGCAGACGAGTACGAGAACCATTACTTCGACGCACCGGACGCAGTACATACGGTGATATCGCAAATTCCTTCGGCTTATTAGGGCTATAAAAGGTAAACATCTGTAATCACGTTAGTTTCCACACCACCGAGTTTCCACACCACCGTAGATCATCTTTGAAAGTGGTGTCTTCTAGTGTTTGGTACATAGATGATGTCAGTCATTTCGTGTTATTGATATTAGACCGCGCAGTCATAATAAGGGGCAGAGTTGGGAAATTGATTAGTAATTTTACTTAGGAAATGTAAACTTTGTAATATAAAGGATTTTTTAATCTACAATAAATACATAAGCAGGAACAAAGTTTATCATTTAGTAGGATTAGTTGCTTCACCATTCATTTATGTTTAGATTCTAAATTATATAATTAAGAGATCCTAAGATCTGCTTCAGGGCGTAGTGAGACACGACCAAAACTTCATTTTAGCGTTTATCATTCTCCGTTGTGCAGATTTATTTTATACCCGCCTGGAGTAGCATCTTGGACAGTGTATAATAGTTTTCATACGAGGACGGTATGTTGTAAAAGTCATGACCTTCTTTATCTTTTCGTGAAAATAATTGAGCTGTTGATAAATGTAAAATGTTCTAAATTTGTATTACTGCCATAATTGATTAAAATATCGTAGCGTTGACCAAGAACCTTTACCAGCTATTTTTCTATAATTATCAATACAAACTGGACACAGTGTTGCAGCAGTAGCCACCAAAAGGTGCTGTGCAATTTTTCTTACCTACACAGAATAATTCTGTGGTGGCACTTCAGAATACACGATTTCATATATTTATTTGCTTGTGGCGAAAGTAACTTGCAGTTTGATAAAGTGATGCATACAGTATTTTTGATTCAATGAAAATGTAATCACATCATTACAGGCTTGTTTCGACATAAAGTGTAGTGTTTTAATAATAATTACAAGCACATTTCTATACAGAGTGGTCCGATATCGTAAAGTAATCGAAAGTAATGATTACTAGGTATACGACTAATAAAAGCATCATTACAGTAGCTAAGCAACTTCGATGCTTAGCAGGTTATGTTCACTGTTTGTTCACAGTACGTTAATTTACATCATGTTTACAAAATAGAGGTGATTTGTGCAGCCGAAAATAGTCTTTCCCCACTAATTAACTCATTACGTGTATAGTGTCTACGTTATTCCTTGGCCGTGAAACATCATCATCTCAAAGTGTTGCCAATTAATATTTGTACCCTCCTCTTCAGTGTTTTTAATAACGTTACTTTGTCGGTTTCCTTAATCGAAATTTTATTTTCGTGATAAGATGCAAGCTGCGCGTTGTAGACAAATATCAGTAAAATGAATGCTGGTTACGTACTACACTCGAGTGTCCGCCCACAAATATTTAAATGAAATTAGGAACAGTTTTCTTAAGTAAAAGGAAAGGTGAAAACAATTTATAGGAGCTTCTCGCACGCTAAATTGAGTGTGGCGAACGGGTGTATAAAATTACAAATATTAATTGCTTTTTTGGTTAATTAATATTAGAAAACTTTTCAAGAGTACTGACAAGCAGCCACAAGGAGAAGAGCAAAGACTACCGGGTGAAGTAGACGATATCAATGGAGTTGGCGAGAATGCAAACCTTGACAGTGTAACAAGCAGTCCACTAAGTGCAGAGGGCATAGAACTTTCAACAGTGAAACAAGAGGCGATTGATATTGACCAGGAAAGTTCAGAGTAATCAGCGAGGTATCCACATTTGAGTACAAAGCAGGAAATAATAGAGTCAGACCAAAGAAGTGTAGAAGGGGTAGTTAGGTATCCAACAGAGGAAGAAACAGTAAATATGGGTGTAGATCTGAACCCATTTAGTAATGATAATACAATAACAGGCATGTTACAGTCTCTGTTAGCACAAATAAATACAAAATTTCGCTAAAAATGTCAGTTGCAAAATCAAACTATGCAAAGAGTAAATACGAAATTCAGGCAAACTGTAAGTCAATTAGGCCAGTCAATACAAGCTTTGGATAATAAACAGAGTCAAAGATACAGTCATTAAATCAGGCTATGCAGACAATGAGAACAGAACAAAATAAATTGAAACAGTCCTTGACAACACAAATAAATCCGTCAATGCTTTGCAACTAAGAACATTGAAGCAACGCAAACACTAACAGAGCATGTCACACAACGGGACAGGAATCTCTATGAAAAAGCAGGGTTAATGTATAAATCATTAAAAGAGGATCTACAAGAAGAGAGAGAATTGTTTGTAGACCAGAAAGTAAAGGATGAAGTAGCACAACAGGTGAAGCTTGTGAATGAAAGAGTAGGTAACTGTGAATAACGTATAGATAATATAGAAACTACTGTCCATGAAACGATAGAATTAAGAGATTTGGAGAGGCAGTAAATGAAAAATTAAATGATGTACTCAACAATAATAAAATGCTAGTGGGAAAGGTTAAAGTGTTATAAACTAGAAATGTGTTAGTGCCCCATTTTACATTTGGAGGGGCATGCCATAACCAGCTAGGGATAGAAAAAGAAAAATTTGACCCAAAAGGTAAGATACATCCTGTGACATTGATGAACTAATGTAGGAAGCTGATGCCTAAAGAATTACCGGAAAAACAGATGATTATAATAGCCGAAAACAGACTTATTGGCGATGCTAGTTACTATGCAGTCAAAGCTACAGAGTAATGTGAGACTTTACAGAAATTTTTGAACTAATTTGAGGAAGAAATTTGGTCAAGTAGTAAACGGAGTGAAATCTACCAGGAATTTTTTGATGCCCCGCCATACAGAAACCAGGGAAGTAAAATTATGAGAGAATATTGTGAAGGCTTGTGTAGGAAGGGAGAATATGTAACGGATTGATAACTGAGGAGCATTTATTGCATGTTTTGCCCAGGAAGTGAGGAGGGTTATATCAATCTTGGAAACTGTGACCGAGCCACATTTTTAAGGAGAGTAGGTGAATTTGATGTGTGGAACAGATCTAATGAGAATGTATCCCACAGCATCAAAAACAAGTCTAATAATAATAACTACAATAATGATAGCAACCGAAATGATAATAGGGAATATGGTGTCATAGCAGTAACAACAGACAGAAGTTGGAGAGGTGGAAGAGATTGTAGAAATAGAGATGGTTACAATACAGGACATATTACGCGGATCATAACAAGGAAAATGAAAGGCTGCAACAGTGAAGGGTCGAGCTGGAGGGGATAAAGAGTTTAAGTCCCAAAACAGCCACTGCAACAGCAAATACAGAAAAATTAGAGAGTGTGCAATGTAAATAGATCTTACGATGATAGGCAAATTAATAAGACAAAAATAAATTGTGGGTCTGAAGAAAGAAATAAACATTACTGTGCTTTGTGTGATAAAGACATGAAGTACTTGGGATAGAAAGAGTGGGACTCTAAATTAAAATGGGTGCAGGGTTTACCTGAGATGGTTAAATGAAAGGAAATACAGAAGTATGATAAAGAAAGAAAAGCTTAGAGGTAGGCGCTATTTTGCCTGCAGGGAAGTATGAAGCTAAAGAAAGCTTATTACAGAGGATGGATAGTGATCCAAATGAGGTAGTAGGTGAGGCCTGTAAATACATATGGCAAGTAGGGGATAGTGGCACTGGTGAACTAGTAGCAGATGCGTTTGGAGAAACCAGTAATAATGCTGGTAATCTACAAACAGAAGAATATGATCACTTGGTTGGTGCATTATGGAATTTAGGAGCAAATGTAATTGAATATAGAAAGGAGAAGGGAGAAGAAGTAAAGAACAGGCAGGAGAATATAGAAGAAAAGTGTAGTTTGAATGCAGAGGACAATATTGAGAGTAATATTCCCAATGAGAGTTGTAGTGAAGAATCAGAGGATAGTTATAGTTCTAGTGATCAGAGTGAAAACAATGACAGTGATAGGGAGGTAATGGATGATGCGGTTAATACTATATGTGCTACTGTTGATTAACTTGAAACATGTAATGTACATATAAATGATAAGAGGGAACTGATATCTGATGGGTTACAGGAATATAATGCATCGAAGAGAATAAAGAAATGTGTCTGGAAATACTGGAGTATGAACAGCTGCACGTAGTTGGGTAACCTATACTTAGTGCAGACAGTAGTAAAGGGATAATAGAATGTCTATCAGATACAAGGCAGGTAACCTGGGAGGAAACCCAGAAGATAAATAATATAAACGTTATAGAGAAGGAAACTCCGGAAGACCAAGTGCACGTTCTTTTAATCAGGAAGGACCAGCATAGTGAAGATAATAGTGATGAGGGAAGTGTAAATGAGGAGGATATTTCTGCATTAGTAGAAGTTAATACGGAAAGGGAAAAACGTTGTATGCCACAAAAGGTGTATGTAGGAGGGAAAAGGAAGAGCCCCCACCCCCTCCCCCACTCCAGACGAAAATAATGATTTATTTCAGGTGAGGTGAACAAAATCGGCTGCTATGGAAAATGAGAAACCTCTAAATGAATGTGAAGTAGGCAAAAGGAAGAAACTACCCAATAAGAGTAATAAATTAGTTCATGGTATGTTAATGGAATCGACTAAGGAAGCAACCAAACATGATCTATTAAGGGAAGAGGAAGTAGAAAAATCAATCCAAGTGGAACAACCAATAATTGAAATGGTTACATGGGATTAAAGAGTGTGCCTTGCTAGACACAGGAAGTGAGGTAACAGGCATTACAGAGAGTTTCTGGAAACATTTAGCTTTTCGAAACAAAATTTCAGGTATGTCTGTATCTGTTTCAAAGATAATTAGTGCTACAGGAAAATTAAGTTAGCCCATACGGAAACTAGTGTATTTGTCATTCAAAATTGGGGAGTGTAGGTTAGAGAGCATATTCTTAGTGATCCAAAATTTAAACATGATTATTATTTTCGGCGCAGATTGGATGAGTGATAAACATTTAGTTATTAATTGTGATCTGGTTCTGATGTCTTTCAAATATTTAGGTAAGGAACAGAAGGTAAATTTTATGGGACATGTTACTGATGATACCAAACCATTATGCTGTCTGATGGTTATGGAAGCACCCTGTGGGGATTACTATGATAATGTAGAATAAAAGCAATCTATAAAAATTAAAAATGATCGCTAAACCAAGGAAGAGATGTTTATGCAGAAACTTAGTGAAATTACTGAAACTTACGAGGAGTAAAAGTCTGCATTGTATCAAATACTGACAGAAAATGAGGAAGTTTTTTTCCGGCCGCGGTGGCCGTGCGGTTCTAGGCGCTCCAGTCCGGAGCCGCGCTGTTGCTACGGTCGCAGGTTCGAATCCTGCCTCGGGCATGGGTGTATGTGATGTCCTTAGGTTAGTTAGGTTTAAGTAGTTCTAAGTTCTAGGGGACTGCTGACCACAGCAGTTGAGTCCCATACTGCTCAGAGCCATTTGAACCATTTTTTGAGGAAGTTTTCTCAGAGGAAGCAGGGAGAGTGACTGGATTTGAGTGTAGGTTAAACATCAAACCACGTGAACCTTCTTAAAGAAAACATTGTGAGACCCCAGTAACCAAACGAAAAACTGTAGCTGAAGAACTAGATAGATTGGAGAGACTAGGAGTGATAGAAAGGGGTAACAGCAATTATAATAACCCTATCATGTGTACTGGAAAGAAAGATGGTGGGATGAGAGTAGTGTTAGATGCGAGAAAGCTGAACGCTATTACTGAACAGGAATGTGACATAGTGGTTTGGATGAAATAATTCAAAAGTTTAATGGAATAAAGTATTAGAGAAGTCTCGGCCTAACCACTGAGCACAGGCGGATCCCGCTGGCTAAGAAACATAGAAATTATGCCGCTTTTTTATTTGTCAGAAAGCGACGTTTGGCTGAATATATCAGTATCCATAGTTATTGTGGATTGGACAGAATAATAGGCAAAGATCTGTCTAATAAAATTACAGTCTATGTTAATGACATTTTGATAGCTACGAAAGGTTGGGAGGAACATTGTAATTTACTAAGAGAAGTATTCCAGGCTTTGTGGAAAGCTGGAATGACTTTAAGGTTAAATAAATCTGAATTTGTTAGGAGTGAAATTATGTTTGTAGAGTACTTGATATCAAGTCAAGGAATCAAGAAAGACCCAGAAAAAATGAAGGCCATTAAAGAACTTCCAGTTCTAAAATGTAGGAAATCGTTCCTAGTGCTGTGCAGTTTCCAGAGGAAGTATGTGTCTGAGCTAGCTTTTAACAGTCCAGCACTCAACTGTTTATAAAACAAAGATAAAATCTTTGTTTGGACAGCAGAATGTCAGGAAGCTGAAATTGCCAAATTTTTTCGTATATATAAAGGACCCTTTGAGGTGGCAGATATACCACACTCCAGTGCCTATTATCTGATATTTCCCGAAACAAGGAAGAAATATGGAGTGAGGAATGTGGTGGACCTTAAAATGTACAAGAAAAGAGTATCAGACTAATTAGAGGTAATGAATTGGACTGTAATAGATATTCAGAAAAAATAATAGGTGAAATAAGAAATATTCAGAAAGAAAGGACTTTCTTAGTGTGAAAATATTTCAGATGTTGTGGGCAGTCAAATACACATGAACTGTAATATAGACATATGACCATATCATAATGAACAACAAATGAATAGTAATTAAAGCAGGTTTTAGTATGATCCATAAAACAAATACATTTGTGTAGGTTAAGTACGAAACAACAATACAGATGTTAAGGTTAATTTGATGCTGTGATGATACAGTTCATATAACTAATGCTATTAGTGCAGATTTTATTTACCGAAATGTTACTGCATAAAAACTTAAGAGAATAAAAATATTACTTTTTCTAATTTTCAAATTCTTCAAGAAAGATATAAAGTATTATAGGATTTATTTTATTGACACATTATGAAATGTTACTGTGTATCGTTGAAATATTGTATGTAAGAGTGGTGTGTACCATGAATGGACAAAATGTTTTACTTTAAAGAAACAGATACAAAGACTCTCAAAGAGTAACATATTTTGATAAAATACATATTTTTTTTACGAAACTGTAGCTATAACTGTACAAATAATATAACTGATCTGTTAATACTTGTTGTTTGAGCAAATTGACAAATAATCATTAGTGTAACACTTCGTATAAATATGTTGGGAAATTTTTTTTTTTTAATTCTAATAACAAGTTCAGAGTCAGCACAATGCACAAACATTTAATCAACCACATAATGTAACATATGTAGTCTGGTCTATGGCATTTCATCTCGTGTTGTTGCTGGACAACTCAAGGTGAAATAGAGGGCAAGTATCATTACCACTTTGTAATAAACTGAGTGCACCCAACACTGTACGGTGCTGCTAACAGACAAATAAATGAGTAATCTTAAATCGTAAATACATTTCTGACTTTTACTGCTTAAATAATTACTTGTGTATTGTTCTACGTATTTTGTAAAACTACTATTATCATTGTAATTGTCGTGGGCTTATGTACGAGGGTGAGTCAAATGAAAACCTTTAATATTTTTTAAAATATTATTTATTGTGCAGAAGTGGTACAAAGCTGCATCACTTTTCAGCATAATCTCCCCCACGCTCAATGCAAGTCCTCCAGCGCTTATAAAGTGCATAAATTCCTTTAGAAAAAAACTCTTTTGGTAGTCTGCAAAACCACTCATGCGCCGTGTGGCGTACCTCTTCATCACAACGGAACTTATTTCCCCACATTGCGTCTTTGAGTGTTCCAAACATATGGAAATCACTTGGTGCAAGGTGTGGTGAGTATGGTGGATGGGGAAGACACTCAAAATGCCGGTCTGTGATGGTTGCAACTGTTGTACTGGCAGTGTGGGGCCTTGCATTGTCATGTTTCAATAGGACACCTGCTGACAGCAATCCACGTCGCTGTGATTTGATTGCAGGCCGCAGATGATTTTTTAGGAGATCTATGTATGATGCACTGGTGACAGTGGTCCCTCTAGGCATGTAATGCTCCAAAATGCCGCATTTTTGTCCCAAAAGAAAGTCAGCACAACCTTCCCTGCTGATGGTTCTGTTCGAAACTTCTTTGGTTTTGGTGATGAGGAATGGCGCCATTCCATGCTCGCTCTCTTCGTTTTCGGTTGGTGGAAGTGAACCCAGGTTTCGTCCCCAGTAACGATTCTTGCAAGGAAGCCATCACCGTCTCGTTCAAAGCGCCGAGGAAGTTCTTCACAAGCATCAACACGTCGTTCTCACATTTCAGGAGTCAGCTGCCGTGACACCCATCTTGCAGACACTTTGTGAAACTGGAGCACACCATGCACCATGCAAAAACCGAATAACAGAACGCTGTTCTTCCTTGGTGCAAGTCGCAAGTGGGGCGGCCATCTTTATACTGATACTGCGACGGTATGCGTGCATCTGCACTGTGCTGCAACCTACAGGCCATTCTGCACGCTGTTTGTAGCGCGCTTACCAACTTACAGGATAACGGCGCGGAATTTCGATTTGTTATTACAAATTTAAGGTTTTCATTTGACTCACCGTCGTATATACAAATGAAGTGTTTTGGGACCGGAACTACTGCCTTTTTACTCACTAGAACATTCTCTAAATAGAAGTGGAAGACAGTCTCGAGGTACATGTGAAATGGTGAACACCCACGAGGGTTGCCCAGAAAGTAATGCATAGCATTTTTTTCTTCAATAGTTCTTTACTGAACGTAATTAGAATTACGCAAATAAAAGAACAGTGTTTTATCCACAAACCCTATTTTTCCACGTAAGCTCCATCCCATTCTAATGCCTTCCTCCAATGCGAAACGAGGGCGTGTATGCCCTGTCGGTACCAATATATGTTCTGGTGGCAGAGCCAGTGCTTCACTGTGTGAATCACCTCCTCATCGACCTCAAAATGTTTTCCACGAATGGCATCCTTTAAAGGCCAAACAACATCAGCTCGCTGCGACATGTCAGGTGTGTTAGCCGTGGATGGCTACCCGACCACTACAAATCGTGGACCTCACCCTCCGTGCCCTGCGACAAACTGTACTTCTGTTGCCAGCAGATGCTCCATAGGCTTCGCACAAGCGTTTGTGAATATTCCCCACAATTTCTTTCTCTGCAGTGAGAATTTCAATGACTGCACGTTGCATCTAACGTACATCACCTATGGACGAAATTTTGAAACAGTCCTGCAGCTACGCTATCTGTCGGAAGTGACGAAAACTTGGCGCGCCCATTCAGAAGATTTCAAATAATACATTTGTCAGGTTTCGCATTCGTAGCATTGTTTTCAAAAAAATGGCTCTGAGCACTATGGGACTTAACTTCTGAGGTCATCAGTCCCCTAGAACTTAGAACTCCTTAAACCTAACTAACCTAAGGACATCACACACATCCATGCCCGAGGCAGGATTCGAGCCTGCGACTGTAGCGGTCGCGCGGTTCCAGACTGTAGCCCCTAGAACCGCTCGGCCACTCCGGCTGACGCATTGTTGTCGGTTGAGGAAAAAAAAAAATGCGGTGCATTACTTTCTGGGCAACCCTCGCATATTATGTTGTGACGCTAAAATCGAGCATAATTATTATAAAAGCCTCGTATGGACAAGATAAAGTTGCTACTATTAATTCTGCAGTGCTTTAAGCAGCTCTTATTCAAGGAATGAGAGGTGGCTATTATAAATATTTTGTGGGGTAGTTTCAAGTTGTTGTATGCTGGCTTATGGCATGTATTACGGTGCAGTGAGTTCTATTTCCTAGTGAAGCAAGACGATAGAAAGTACTGCGGCATCTAAGCAACAAATAAAAGCTGCAAATTCATCGTACTGTAGCAATACTCGTTTGTGGCTATAAACAGTGCTCACCAACTGTGAAAAGACTAAACTATATCTTTATATTGGTGCAGTTCAGTGTATCGGTGTATAATAGTTTTCATACGAGGACAGTATGTTATAAATCTTATCTTCTTTATCTTTTTGTGAAAATAATTGCGCTAGTGATAAATATAACATGTTCTAAATTTGTATTACTGGCATAATTGAGTAAAACATCGTAGCGTTGACCAAGAATCTTTACCATCTATTTTACTATAAATGTCAATACAAAATGGAATCAGTGTAGCAGCAGAAGATACCAAAAATTACTCTACAATTTTTCTTACCTACACAGAAAATTACTGTGGTGGCACTTCAGAATACACGATTTCATAAAGTTATTTGCTTGTGGCGAAAGTAACTTCCAGTTTGATAAAGTGATGCGTACAGTGTTTTTATTCAATGACAATGTAATCACATCATTGCAGGCTTATTTCTACATAAAGTGTAGTGTTTTAATAATAATCACAAGCACATGTCTGTACAGAATGATCCGATATTGTAGAGTAATAAGAAAGTAATGATTACTAGGTATACGACTAATAAAAGCACCATTACAGTAGCTAAGCATCATCGATGCTTAGCAGGTTGTATCCACTGATTAGATCACAGTACGTTAATTTATATCATGTTTACAACAGAGGTGTTTTGTGCAGATGAAAGTAGTCTTTTTCCTGCTAATTAACTCATTAAGTGTATGGTGTCCACGTTATTCCTTGACAGTGAAACTTCATCATCTCAAAGTGATACCAATTAATATTTGTGCCCTCCGCTTCAGTGTATTTAATAACGTTACTTTGTAGGTTCCTTTAATGAAAATTTTATTTGTTTCATAAATACAAGCTCTGCATTCTAGAGAGAGATCAGTAAAGCCAATGCTGATTACTTACTATACGTTAGTGTCTGCCCATAAATATTTACGTGTCCGATCGCCGCTCATGGTCAGTTATGGGCGAATACGTATCCATATTAAGATAAAGTGTGCGGGAGGAGCCGGCGGGTGTGGCCGAGCGGTTCTAGGCGCTACAGTCTGGAACCGCGCGATTACTAAGGTCGCAGGTTCGAATCCTGCCTCGGGCATGGATGTGTGTGATGTCCTTAGGTTAGTTAGGTTTAAATAGTTCTAAGTTCTAGGCGGCTGATTGTAATCCCTGACACAGTACTCGTTCAAGCCTGTGCTATGGTAAGTAGGCGGGATTCACCTTATGAGAAAGGATTTTCGCATAGATATCGACCGCGTGTGCCTGAATGGTGGCAAATCAGACTTACATCCACTCTGTAATGACAATGATACGTCAAGTACAAGTTGGTATATATTCATGCAAAACAACGAGTTGTAACACTGCATAATATAGTAGAATTTTAGAACCAGAAAATCTATTGAACAGATAGTTTCACATTCTGTACTGATATGGAAAATCATGAGTACATAACACTACATTATAATGTTTAGTGCAAAACTTTATACTGTCTATTAATGTGATTAAAATCGGGCATAGGTTACCCTAGAAATTATACTTTCGTGCCACACACAAAATGTCAATTTTGATAAAGATAAAACACTGATAAATTTTGACTTTTATATTGACTTTAACTTTTGCTGATCAAACCAATTTAGAACACTTCAGAATTCAAATGACAGAAGGGGGGACCCTAAAACTGTTATGATCACTGTATTTAAAAATAATTGATTACTGAATTTATTATTCATTGAAGATTTCCAGTATATAAGTTATTGCTCTTTTCATCTTATTTACTGCTCATTTAAATGCCTTTAAATCTGTCTCGGAATAATAAACTTCATTACTATATCAATACTCAAGTTATCTTTCGACTTCGTTAGACCTTCGCTATTCATTTACTGGTTCCTTAAAAAAACATTTCTTTAAACACCATTCTAATATAGCTAGTTCTGCAAATAATTATTATTAACACGATTTTTAATTTTCATTTCGGGACACTCGGAATGCACTACGTTTGGAAAGGACTCTGTCTTGGTTAGTTGTGAGGATAATTAAATGATGGAAAAGTTCTGGTAAAATTTAGGTTATTGTTGCACCAAACAAACACAGTTCACTCTCTGATCCATACGAATACAGTACTAAAAGTTTCAACCTGCTGGTATCGATGCGGCGGTTGGCGGGCGGCAAGATAGCGAGGCACAGAGCACACATACAACCACAGCTATGGCACTTGACGTATCGGCACTTTAATTCTTCTTAGCGTCGCAATACTTTTCCATTTAGTGCCTATGGAATTTTGCCATGCTGTGTGGGCGTTGGAACGGCATACCCGAGGCTCAGTGAAGCTATGTCTTCCAGGATAGCCTCCTCGCTCCAGAAGGTGTTGCTCAAACCAGTGCCAAACTCCAACTACTACTGTGCCCGCTGTGCCGTGCAGTGCCCGCGCGCATTTTCCCGTGCTCACCTGCCATCCACCTTTTACCGCTCTCTGACAGACCGGGTATTCACCCGAGGTTTTGCATTCTACATATCCTAACACATTGCCTACGTATGGACCAGACGCACAGTTACAATTTTAAACATCTTACAACTGTTTCAACATTTGTTGCATTTCAATTCTATTACAATATTACTTGACATTTGACATGAACATTAATATTCTCATTGAAACTTATTTACAGTTTTCTTAACATAATGGCATGAAACAAAAAGAAATGAAATCGGAACATCCATTACACAGGTTCATCGTAAATCAGAAGAAAGGAAGTACTTCTATGTACAATAGTACAGAGTCCTTGTTGTTACATGATGACCTCAGAAGTTAAGTCCCATAGTGTTCAAACCCATTTGAACCATTTTTTGTGCGGGAGGGGCAGCGCAGTGTTCAGCGTATGGCTGTGGCGCATCGTACTGCATCTGTAGCAGCAATTTGAGTAGTGCTTGGCTCCACAGTTACACAACGAATTGTTTCAAATCGTTTACTTCAAAGACAGCTCCGAACTAGGCGCTCTGTGACGTGCATTCCACTGACCCCAGACCACCGCCGTTTACAGCTTCAGTGGTGTCTAACGAGAGCTCATTCGAAGGAGTAGTGGAGATGTGTTACGTTTTCTGATGAAAGCCGGTTCTGTCTCAGTGCCAGTGATGGCCGTATGTTGGTCAGAAGGAGACCAGGTGAGCGCCTGAAACCAACCTATCTGCGGGCTAAATACACCGAACCTACACGTGGAGCTATGGTCTGGGTGCGATCTCGTGTGACAGCAGGAGCGCTCTCGTGTTTATCCCACACACCCTGACTCCAAATTTATATGTCAGTCTGATGATTCGACCTGTTGTAGTGCCATGCATGAACAGCATTCTGAGAGTGTTTTCCAACAAGATAACGCACACCCATATAAGGATGTTATAATCCAACATGCTCTACAGGGAGTCGACATCTAGCCTGTCAGGTCACCAGATCAGTCCCCAATCTAGCACGCATTGCCATCATCGGATGACAACTCCAATGTCATCCACAACTAGCTTTAACCGTCTCTGTAAGTTCATTTACTATCTAATAGCCACAGGTCTCGTGTTTCCGTTTGCGTAGGAAAGTAAACCGACTTTGAGACACATTATAAGTTCCTAATCAGGGACGAATTATTTAGTTTCACCTGAGTGCTTCGGTAGTTAGGTTTTTGAAACTCTGCGTATTAATCTAATTTATTAGACACAGTTCCTGCCTTTTCGTCAGGCTGTACGTGCCGATAGTCCGTTTATCTGCGTGATTTAGTTTTCCACAGTCTTTAACATGGACAGGGAATGCGATTTTTGAGTGCGGATGCGAACCGAGTTGGTGAAACTTCGATCTCGGCTTCAGGCTGTAATAACTACGGTTACACAGCTTGAGGCTGCAGTGGATGGGCACCCCTGTTGTGGGCCGACTGTGGGGATCTAACGGTCGTCCAACACGCCCGAGTCCTCCGATCGGTCCTCACCGGTGGCCAGGCCAGTTACTGCTCCCACTGAGGTTGACCCCTCACCTGTGGTCGAGTGGGAGATCGTTCTGGGGAGTAGCAGTCGGTGAAAGACTTCCCAGGCGCCCGCATGTAAGGCCTCCCCGGTTTGTATGACAAACAAGTTCCAAGTGCTGTCTGTGGCTGACACTCTCGCTGAGGCGGATGCTGTCGCCTGTTCTGTTTCAGAGGAGACCTCTCAGCCTGCAAGATACGGAAAATCAGAGAGGATGGGATTGTTGATAGTTGGGAGCTCCAACGTTAGGCTCGTTATGGGCCACCTTGGGGACATGGCTGCCAAGAAGCGAAAGAAAACCAATGTGCACACCGCGTGCATACCGGGTGGAGTCATTCCAGATGTGGAGCAGGGCCTCCCAGATGCCATGAAGAGCACAGGTTGCAGCCAACTGCAGGTGGTTGCTCACGTCGGTATCAATGATGTGTGTCACTTTGGATCAGAAGAAATTCTCTCTGGTTTCGAGCGGCTAACAGAAGTGCTAAGGCTGCCAGTCTTGCTTTGCAAGATGAAAGCAGAGTTGGCCATTTCCAGCATAGTCGACAGGACCGATTGCGGACCTCTGGTACAGAGCTGAGTGGAGGGTCTGAATCAGAGGCTCAGACGATTCTGCGACCGTGTAGGCTGCAGATTCCTCGACTTGTGCCAAAGGGTGGTTGGGTTTCGGGTTCCGCTGAATAGGTCTGGCGTCCACTATACGTAGGAGGAGGCTACACGATTAGCAGGGGCTGTGTGGAGTGGACTGGGCGGTTTTTTAGGTTAGAGGGTCTCGGGAAAACACAAGAGTGCAGGCCGAAAACAGGATGAACGTAGATACAGAAACCATCGGTATAACAGTTGCAAACTGTCGTAGCTGTGTTGGGAAAATACCAGAGCTTCAAACGCTAATAGAAAGCACTGATGCTCAAATAGTTATAGGCACTGAAAGCTGACTAAAGCTGGAGATAACTCGGCCGAAATTTTTGCGTAGAACCTAATAGTGTTCCGAAAGGATAGCCTAACACGATAGACGGTGACGTGTTTGTTGCTGTTAGAAGTAGTTTATCTTGTCGCGAAATTGAAGTAGATAGTTCCTGTGAGTTAGTATGGGCAGAGGTCATTGTTGGCAACCGGAATACAATATCCCTGTTATCAACAGACTCCAGGAACATCACACTAGAATCAGAATAGTAATATTCACCAAATCAAAATGAAAGTAGTAATAATTGGCGGAATCAGTCACCAATTATTATTGACGTTACAGATGAACAAGTATCACCGAACCATAGACAGCAGGAAAACTACATGCGACAAAATTTAGCCCCGAACGGCTGGTCGGAGTTAGTGAATGGGGCAGTGACAGTAATATTAACATGATAAGGTACTACCATGTTGCTGACATAGGGACAAATTATTGCACGGTAAAAAAACGCTGCAGCTTTAAACGGAAAAGCATGCCACAAGCAGCAATTAATATGAACATTGTTGGAGTCAATGTTATAGCAATCTTAGACACAGGCGCAAGTGTAAATGCTATCCCCACGTTTCTTATGTAGAGATTACAGGAACGAACAAATTTGCCGACCTTACTCTTGGCGAACTGCAAAATACTTGGAGCTGTAGGAGGACGCTCTCTTTCAGTTAAACTGCAAACAAGATCAAAATGGACCTCGGTAATAGAGATACAGCTTGCACGTGCTTAGTAGTACCTAATCTTGTTGTGGACTTAATTTTGGGGCATGAATTACTGAGAGAGATGATTGCAACAATAGACTTCCTCTCGTATATACGGAGAACCTCTGACAGTTAATCTGGTACTGAAGCAGGAACTGCATGGGCGCTATTATCAAAGGATTGTGATGAAATTCATTACTCGGAATAATAATAGAAAGATCACTAACTCAATGACTAGTAGTCCTAGCCTAAGGATATTAGAGCAGATTAACACGAAAGTAACTGAATCTAATGCCCTAATGCCTTAGCAAAAGCATGAATTAAAACAATTATTAGAGGGTTGTGCAAGGGTGTTTGAAGAGAAACGAGGCATTATAAGAGGATATGTCTGTCATTTAAATGTGAGACTTCATAAAACATACTGTCACTCATACATACTCCATTCCTTGGGCGCTAAGGTCTGCCACCGACCGAGAAAACATGCGAATGCTTAGCTGGAGCATTACTGAGACATACCGTAGTTATTATTATAGTCCATTACACGTGGTACAAACAAATAAAATCATTCTCACTGAGGGAACACAGTCTCCTAATATAGAGGAATTAATCCAAAAATTTCCTGTTGTAAACATTTTTTCCACAACAGATTTCAGATCCTGGTTTTGACAAATCCCATTAGACTTGGAATCAAGAAAGTATTCCACCTCCCTTGACTTGGTGCGGAGTTACCAGTTTACTGTACTACCATCCAGTCTTACTATGAGCTCGTATGTATTCATTTATGCACTATATACCGTCTTAGGACCTGAACTACGTGATTTGGTCACACCATTTGCAACACCTATTTGGGAGCAACATTTTGAGAATTAAAGACGAGTGCCGGAGAATTCCCGACCATCAGGAGTGACTACCGACCTCAAGAAATCAAAATTTGCACTGGCTGATGTCAACTTCCTAGGACATATGATATGGGATTTTACCTAAGAAAAAAAGATTAATGCAATAGAGAATGCACTATCACCACGTAATAGAATCCAATTAAAGGCATTTTTAGGATTAGCTTAATGTTATAGTTGTTTCATACCAAATCAAGTCTTAAATTCAAAAGCGTTGTTGTCTTTATTAAAGAAGGAAATGTCATAGCAATGGATTAATGAGTGTGAGATAGCATCGAACAATTTGAAAACCACTCTTGTCAATGCACCGGTCTTACATCATCAAGACATGACATTAGATTTTGGGTTGATGATGCATCGTCGTAAGGATTAGGACTTTGCTTATTTCAGATCCAGCTAGTACATACCTTTTGTGCAATATTTTTGGCAAGTCAAACGCTCATTAACTGTGAACAAGCTTATACGATTACAGAATTGGAAGCGTTGGCAGTTATACGGGCATTTCGAAAATTTCATTATCTAGCAGGAATATATACTAGAGTATATTGTGATCACCAGCCAGCAAGCTTTCTGAGTAATTGCAAGCTCTTACGTCCTTGATTAGCTAGATGGACGCTTATTCTACAAGAATACCGTTTTTAAATTATATAAATCCATGGCAGTGAGAACGTTAGTGCAGATGCCCTATCAAGACAACAAGGACTAACCGAAGCTGTGAAAATGGAAGACCAAGCAACAGAATTTAAAATTTTATTAATGAAGGACGTCGGAAATCGAAGAGCGTATCTTAGAATGTGCAGGAACATGGTACAACTACAATGAACAGATTCTCATTAGAATCACGTCATTCAAAAATTTCATGCAAGAAATTCACCAAGGATAAATGAGCTGTGTCTTATTTCACAGGAAATTTTCTCAGTCAAACAGTTGGTGTATTTGCATTCCACAAGACAATATTCAGAAATTAATATGGCATACACAAGTAGTTTAAGGACATTGTGAAGTATACAGATGCTCAGAAAAGGTTGGAAGATATTGCCATATTCCCAGTCTAAGAAAAATTGCGCAGAAGCACAATCAAGACGTGTCGAATATGTTAGTAGGCAAAACCTTCGAACCACAGCGCCAGCGGAACATTACATTCAATTATTACTGAAGGGCCGCTACGTGTTGTCATCGTGGATGTAATGGGACCTCTGTCTCCTGCTAGAGGAAATGTTAAATTCATTGTCGGATTCTACGATCTATTCACTAAACATGTAACATAATATCTAATCAAGGCATGTACTGCACAGTCCGTCATCACAGACGTACGACGAGTTACATTCCGCATATTGGAAAGCCACACGTTTTGCTGTCTGAAAGTACAGCCAATTTTACGGGACACAGATGGAGAAAATATTTACGAGACAACAGGGTAACACAAATTTCAATTTCCAGATTCCACCTGGAAGCTAACCCGATTGAGAGGTTGTTTCGTGAAGTAAATAGATATATTAGAACATATTGCCACCATAAACAGGCGTTATGGATGGATTATCTGCAGCAATTTGAATAATTTTATAACAATTTAACGCATTCATCAAATGAGTCTGCACCAACAGAACTAATGATGAATAAGAAAGACAACAATGAGTGGGTTAATTGTTTACCCAAGACACATACTTTATAAGAATCTTGGGAAGCCAAGATTCACGGGTATTAGCCACAATGAAGAGAAAAGCTCAAGAGAGGAAAAATTATTATGAGCAGAAAACACAGACATACCAAGTCGGCACAAAAGTACTACTAAAGACCCAGCCAAAACCATCCTTGCTTAAAAAGAAGAATGAGAAATGATCACTTGTGTACTCAGGACCTTATATGATAATTTCTATAACTAATCCTGGAGACTACATTAGGTCACTCGAAGAATAACAAAGTGAAGGGAATGTACCCTGATCACGATCTGAAACCTTATCATGCAAAGGACTGATGTATTCAGTGGCGAATAATTTTAGTAAAGGTTTAAATATAAGTTTTGTACTAGTGTTTAGTAAAAATTACACTCATTAGTTAAAATGAATTTTTACATATAGAGATATTATGTTGTTTGAACTCTATGTTCATTCAGTTTAATTGTTTCTACCAGCATTGCAACAATGATATGTTTTTTTTTTATTTCTTTAATATTAAGTGATTAGAGATAACTTCTCACTGTCTACGAAAAGAATGCTAGTGGTTTATTCCTGCATAGCGCATGCACAGACATAAACACTTACGTAAACATGATAGACTTTAATAGTAGTGGTGTCTGTCGATTGCTAATGTATACAGATTCGCAATGTGTCTATTAGGCTCCTTTGGGCGTATTAGTTTGCTGTTTTGTCTCTTTCGTGTTGGAAACCCACGCCAATGAGGCAGAAGAGATGGATATGAAATTTTACATACTAAGGTCCAACTGTATCTCATGCATGTATCCGTACTATACACACATACACATAACTATCTGCTTTCTAAGGAGATTCGGACACAGTGTTTACAAAGAACAACTGCTTTCCTGTGCAGTGACTTTCAAACACACATTTATGTGTACGACCCTTGTGCAGCGATTAACGTCAAATTATGTTGAAACTGTTTTTTTCTGCATGACTTTTAAATCTGTAATTTTGTGATGACTGTGCTGTCAAGTAATGTAATGTGCTCCGTCATGAACGCTCAATTAGTGTCATGGATTGTGATCGAATCTATTTGCACTACCTCCTATGAACAGACATGTTACAATAGAACATTACAATTCTACGAGTGATGTGCTATAATCATTAATTAAAACTTGCAAACGTCCCCATTTGTTGACTCAGGGATCGAGACGTGGCTGCACGATCCGTTACAGCCATGCGTATAAGATGCCTGTCATCTCGACTGCTAGTGATACGAGGCCATTGGGATCTAGCACGGCGTTCCGTATTAGAACCCACCGATTCCATATTCTGCTAACAGTCACTGGATCTCGACCAACGCGAGCAGCAATGTCGCGATACGATAAACCGCAATCGCTATAGGCTACAATCCGACCTTTATCGAAGTCGGAAACGTGATGGTACGCATTTCTCCTCCTTACACGAGGCATCACAACAACGTTTCACCAGGCAACGCCGGTCAACTGCTGTTTGTGTATGAGAAATCCGTTGGAAACTTTCCTCATGTCAGCACGTTGTAGGTGTCGCCGCCGGCGCCAACCTTGTGTTTATGCTCTGGAAAGCTAATCATTTGCATATCACAACATCTTCTTCCTGTCGGTTAAATTTCGCGTCTGTAGCATGTCATCTCGTGGTGAAGCAATTTTAATGGCCAGTAGTGTACTTGTCAATACAAGAGTCATACTTCGGTAGTTTTTCTGTCATAAAATAACTGGAGTTATTTTTAGCTTACCTGTGTAAGCTAAATGGTTCTATTTTTAAACATAGTTAAAGAAGGTAAACTTTGGTATGATAATGAGGCAAACTGTGCTGTGATAATGAAAGTGAAACAAAAGGAGAGAGTCGAATGCGCTTCGTTGCAAGTACAAGGACCATGATACTCACTCACTTCCAGTTAATGTATGATGAGTGTGCGTGTAAATGAGGATACAGAGCTTATCAGTGCTTACAAGACTTGTTTAAAGTCTGTAACCGGCTTCTAAGTTTAGAGACAGAGACAGTGCTGCAGATTAACATTTATACTTCAGCCAGTCATTTTACAAATTGTTACACAGTTGTTTCTCCACAGTAAGTGTATATCATAAGCAATTTAGTTTGTAAATGCGCAGATTGTCAAGAGCGAAGTGTCTTCTCGTGTTAAAGCCATATTTATATCATGTGCTAAGACATTGATGTGTGCAGGTGAGTTTGTATACTTGTGAACTATGTTGCAAGGTTTGGAGACTGGTAGAAGTTTTCTAACCAGCAGGAATGTTAATGATCTGTGATACAAGCCAGTATAAAACAGAGGAATTTACACAGTTCCTTCCCAAATTGCAACACAAAGTAATTGTTCCAAAAGGTCATTCTATATTTGTTTTTCCAGCATTTACTTTAACATAAAGCATCTATTTAGGTCTTACTTGGTCAGTGGTATCTTATTGATGCTTACAAAGCGTAAACTTTCAATATCCATTAGGGTAGTACAGTCAATTACTGCCGTTGGTACTTGTGTATCTGAAGTGGTTCCGAGTTTAACTATCAATAACTTTTGAGTAACACTTAGGTGACCACTTAGTGACTCTTATTTATTTATTTAGCTTTAACTGCTACTATTATCTATCAACAGCATTTATTGTAAAAAGAGGGTGTGCATTACATTCTTCAGATATATTAAATAGTTGCTGTTTATGTTGTACTGGCTAAGTACCTGACGTTACCTGGGTAGGTATTTATTCCACTCTTCTTCCAGAATATCTTCTGCTTCTCCTTCCCTCTGTTCATCTCCTCCTTCCCCCCTCTCTGTCTATCTCTTCCAACCCCTCCTTCTGTCCACCTCCTTTACACCCTCTCTCTGTCCACCGTCTCCACAACCCCTCCACTCTCCATTCATCTCCTCCTGGCCCGCTCCCTGTGCATGTCCTCCTCCCTCTCACTCTGTTCATCTTGTCCTCTCCCTGTCTCTGTCCACCACCTACTCCCCATCTCTGTCCATCTGCACCTTCCCCTCTGTCCATCTACTCCTCCCCATCTAATTTCGTCTCCTCCTCCGCATCTAAATCAGTGTTCTTCTCCTGTCTCTTTGTCCAACGCCTGCACTCTCTGTGTCCATCTCCGACTATGCCATCTTTATGTCTATTTACCCATCCCCCTCACTGCATCCATCTCCGCCTCCCTAATATCTGTGCTCATCTTCTGCTTGTCCCACTCTGTCTGTCCACCTCCTCCCCCTCTGTCTCTCCACATTATCGCTCTCACTCCAATAAGAGGCTCGTGATTCTTATGCCACCAGTATTTCTTTAAATGTCGTAACTAACATATGTACCAAATTAAGAGCTTTTTACTCGTGGCGTTGCCTGCGTACACATATCCCAAATATATTCCACATATATTTAACATATTTCAACTGTATATGTAGCGAATTTCGTCTCGCTGTTTATTTTCACGGGGCGCAAAGTTTATGACGCCGTATCTCGTGAACCATTTGCCATACACTGATATAATTTTATCGGTACATTTAGTGATGTATGTAAATACTGTCTGCATAAGGTGTTGTGAATGCAGCTAGTAGTACATGAGTAATAAATTAAAACATAACCCTCGATGCGTCAGTTTTACTGCATTAATAGCGAAAATATAGTAAGCGACAATTCTTTGCTCTCATTTTTTTGTGGGAGTTGTCATCGAGAAAATGTTTCGTAAAAGGTTGAAATTACTTGTAAAGTTTGTCCCTAGTCACTAAATGCTCTCATTCTCAAATACTGGATGACTAAAGTAAGGGTGTTCGCTCGCAGTGGTCTACGCTGCTTTTTCAATCTTTCTCCAATCCCTTTCATAGTTTGCTGGTTCTTACCCCCACAGTCACTCTTTACTCTTTTCAGACAGTAGGTGATATGTGTGCCAAGTTTGGTGGAAATCGGCCCAGTGGGTGTGGGTGAGAAGTTGAACATGCATACGTAAATATCTACACACATTTTTACAGTATGTATGGATTGATAGGTTGATATTTACTTAATTACAGTCGTATTTTTAAAGGAACGTACTAAGTACGACTGAAACAACGGAATTTTGTTTACAAAAGACTACAATTTGTTCACCTTCATTGGTTTTAGGAAACCACCAGACATTTGATATGGGTATCCAGATAGGAATTTTGACTCCACTTCTTTCAAAAGCATATGCATAGCTTTCATTTTTACAACATCCATATTCATTTACTCCATTTGACACAGGGATCGTTAAACAGTCTTTAAGCACGATTCTTTGAATGATTTCTTGTTTCTCAACAACGCCCTTTACAATATTTGCTTGGTTATAACACTGGTAGACTACCATGAACATCATGATAATATAGCAGAAAGCGATTCAAAAACAGTCCGGAACCACTGGGTAAGGCTTATATTTCAAAGAAACCTGGCACTGAAACTGTGTGGTATCTAAATTTTTATTCAATCTGTGAGCATTCACTTATTTAAAACTTTGGTAATAACTTTGTAGTATTCAAGAAAAATTTGCTACAGATTAATTTAGCATAAACAGCGACAAGCGATTGGGGATTTGTTATTAGAAATGTAGTAAGAAAAAGGAACTAAATGTGTTAGCTAATATTTATAAATTTGCTGTGAAAAAACGGGAAGGGCGAGCATAACCTTGGTGGAGGGGGGAAGGGGCGAGGGGAGCCGCAGGTGCCTCGCCCGTAGCTCCCCACAGCTCTCAGACAAAGAGAAAAACATAGTGCAGTCAGGTGCTTTTCTTTCAAGAAAATGGTATAAAAGTCGGTATTGCGGATGTTCTCAACTGGATATTTGCTGGAACTTTTCTTATCTCTACTTAAAAGTTGCCATTCGTCTTCCAAAATATTAAAAATACTCGATACTTCCATGCCTAGCATCTCCCTCCCCCCATCCCACCCTACAAACTATCGCACGGGCGCCCATCTACATCTACATACATACTCCGCAATCCACCATACGGTGCATGCCGGAGGGTACCTCGTACCACAACTAGCATCTTCTCTCCCCGTTCAACTCCCAAACAGAACGAGGGAAAAATGACTACCTATATGCCTCTGCACGAGCCCTAATCTCTCTTATCTTTGTGGTCTTTCCGCGAAATATAAGTTGGTGGCAGTAAAATTGTACTGCAGTCAGCCTCAAATGCTGGTTCTTTTAATTTCCTCGGTGGTGGTTCACGAAAAGAACGCCTCCTTTCCTCCAGAGACTCCCACCCCAGTTCCTGAAGCATTTCCGTAACAGTCGCGTGATGGTCAAACCTACCGGTAACAAATCTAGCAGCCCGCCTCTGAATTGCTTCTACGTCCTCCCTCAATCCCACCCGATAGGGATCCCAAACGCTCGAGCAGTACTCAAGAATAGGTCGTATTAGCGTTTTATAAGCGGTCTCCTTTACAGATGAACCACATCTTCCCAAAATTCTACCAATGAACCGAAGACGACTATCCGCCTTCCCCACAACTGTCATTACATGCTTGTCCCACTTCATATCGCTCTGCAATGTTACGCCCAAATATTTAATCGACGTGACTGTGTCAAGCGCTACACTACTAATGGAGTATTCAAACATTACGGGATTCTTTTTCCTATTCATCTGCATTAATTTACATTTATCTATATTTAGAGTTAGCTGCCATTCTTTACACCAATCACAAATCCGGTCCAAGTCATCTTGTATCCTCCTGCAGTCACTCAACGACGACACCTTCCCGTACACCACAGCATCATCACCAAACAGCCGCACATTGCTATCCACCCTATCCGAAAGATCATTTATGTAGATAGAAAACAACAGCGGACCTACCACACTTCCCTGGGGCACTCCAGATGATACCCTCACTTCCGATAAACACTCACCATCGAGGACAACGTACTGGGTTCTATTACTTAAGAAGTCTTCGAGCCACTCACATATTTGGGAACCAATCCCATATGCTCGTACCTTAGTTAGGAGTCTGCAGTGAGGCACCGAGTCAAACGCTTTCCGGAAGTCAAGGAATATGGCATCCGTCTGATACCCTTCATCCATGGTTCGCAAGATATCATGTGAAAAAGGGCGAGTTGCGTTTCGCAGGAGCGATGCTTTCTAAAGCCGTGCTGATGCATGGATAGCAACTTCTCTGTCTCAAGGAAATTCATTATATTCGAACTGAGAATATGTTCGAGAATCCTGTAACAAACCGATGTTAAGGATAATATATGATTTCACGCGGAACTGAACCCACGAACTTAGGTTACGGAGTCCAGTGCGCTAGCACATAGCTACTGATGCTTGCCCTTGGCAAAGGACACACCAACAAACTTGATCATATTTATCTACTTATGGCACGAGAGCCAAATTGCACAAGACAGGGACGCACACCTTATTTAGGAATCAAACAAAGACACTGCAAACATTAGAAAGCTCCAACCGAGAATTTGGTACCCTCAAGAGATATTGTGCTTACGTCTGTTATGCGTTCCACGGTACCCGACACTGTGCATATAGTGACATTGTGAGAAAAATGCTGATGCCTGCTCAGCCCACGAAGACCTGCACCGAAATCACACTTCTAAAGATTAGCGACGCGCCTTGTGACACCAAAACGGAGACTGCCTAGTGACTCCTCTTGATCGATTCTAGTGTATGGCCAGGTAGGAGTCCTTCTTCAGGCGTCTTCCTTGTTTCTTGATACTGGACTCCACCACGGCACGTTTGTCATCTCACTTTCTTTGAGCAGGATACATATCCTTGATTGTTGAAAGACACTGTAAACATTCCACATCGACTGTTGTTTTCACATGTTTACTTTATTTAACTACACACAACTGGCCAATTTTGGCTTTACATGTTGACATCTACAGTTGCTGAGAATGGAATGCAAGGTGGTAACTATCACAACTAAAGAATATATAGACAACTGACAATGAATCTGATGAATGACCCTAAAGAATGCGAATAACTCGTATATTGTTACCAAATAATTTATTTTTAAAATCACATAAGAAAGATCTCAGAGTAATCAGCAGCACACGACGTTCTACTCGTATTGACACTGCTGCAGCTTGCCTAACGGGCTATCCAACATTCCCTGTGTTCACCTACAAGCACGTGTAACTGCCTGCAGCTGCACCGAGGGTCAGCATCAATCCTACCAGTTTTATTTTTGTAGCTTCAGAGCTTTGAAATAGTTATATTTTCTAAACTAGAACTATTATTCCATATCCAAAAAGGTGCATAGTATTATTCATTAAAACATGGTTGATTCCTTTATCGCCATTTCCAGGTAATCGTCAGATTAGAAACAGATTAAATATTCAACATATCAAAAGATATTTCAGGCAAAAAGTTCAAGAACTCAGTCTGAACAGAGATAAGAACAAACAGATGGTGCACTATGTTGTGTCGGTAGCTGGGCCGACACCGTGAAGTTGAGGTGGCTGAAAAGGCAAGCTAGACTAACGCAGACGGGCGTGAAGTACTGGAACAGGATACGTAATTAATGTTAGGAAGAAAAGTACGGAGCAGGTTTAATACTTAACTTTACTCATTCCTTGTGGTACATCGATCTTGACGATACACAGAAGACTTTAAGTACAATCACTGTATGGCTAATGTCGCCTTGCTAGTTCGTAGCCATTACCTTAGCTGATGGCTATTCTGTCTCTCGGCTAATGAGAGAGAAAGGCTTCGTACATCTGGTCGGTAGCTAGGTTCTCGTACAACTGGGGCGAGTGCTCTCTCGTATCACGAGACCTGCCTTGGTGGTGGCGCTAGGTCTGCGATTACACAGTGGCGACACGCGGGTCCGACATGTACTAAATGGACCGCGGCCGATTTAAGCTACCACCTAGCAAGTGTGGTGTCTGGCGGTGACACCACACACTATATGTTGTGAATTAGTTTCATAGTTCTCAGATAATTGAGGTATCGGGGAGAAAGCTTCAGTCCCAGGTGTTCATTCTTAAAAACACTCTGGGTTACAGAATTCTCCCGAAATTAAAAAAAGAGAAGCGATTTATTTCCTCTAGACGTCTTATTTTTTTTATCCATAGTCGCGTCATCAGTGGTGAATTTTAGCAACGCAAACATTTTTCTTGTTGCCATGTTAAATTTTCCTTCTTTCATCAAAATAATGCAATGTTTACAAAATTTCATATCACTACACTGTAACTACATTTTATATGCACCTTCGTCCAACCTTCCTGCCATTGAACTCCGCCTCCATAGCTGAGCGTCCAGCGCTGCTGATTGCTACAATATGTCATCAAACGATTCCGGACACCTGGCCGAAAATGACTCACAAGTTCGTGGTGCCCTCCATCGGTAATGCTGAAATTCAATATGGTATTGGCCCACCATTAACCTCGATGACAGCTTCCACTCTCGCAGGCATACGTTCAATCAGGTGCTGGAAAGTTTCTTGGGGAATGTCAGCCCAAAAAAAAAAAAAAAATGGTGCAAATGGCTCTGAGCACTATGGGACTTAACGTCTGAGGTCATCAGTCCCCTAGAACTTAGAACTACGTAAACCTAACTAACCTAAGGACATCACACACATCCATGCCCGAGGCAGGATTCGAACCTGCGACAGCAGCGGTCGCGCAGTTCCAGACTGTAGCACCTAGAACCTCTCGGCCACTCCGGCCGGCAATGGAAGCCCATTCTTCACGAAATGCTGCATTGAGTAGAGGTATCGTTGTCGATCGGTGAGACCTGACATGAAGTCGGCGTTGCAAACATTCCAAAGGTGTTCCATAGGATTTAGGTCAGGACTCTGTGGAGGCCAGTCAATTACAGGGATGTTATTGTCGTGTAACCACTCCGCCACAGGCCGTGTATTATGAACAGGTGGGAAGCAAGAAGGTGCTTAAGGCATCAATGTAGGCATGCGCTGTGATAGTGCCACGCAAAACAACACGCACTGGCAGATGTTCACCGGGCATTCGCCATACCCACACCCTGCCATCGTATCGCCACATTGTGTACCGTGGTTCGTCAGACCACACAACGTTCTTCCACTGTTCAATCGTCCAATGTTTTCGCTCCTCTCACCAAGCGAGGCGTCTTTTGGCGTTTAACGGCGTGATGTGTGGCTTAGGAGCAGCCGCTCCTTCATGAAATCCAAGTTTTCTCATCTCTCGCCTAACTGTCGTAGTATTTGCAGTGGATCCTGATTCAGTTTGGAATTTCTGTGTGATTCTCTGGACAGATGTCTGCCTACTACAGATGACGACACTCTTCAACTGTCGGCGGTCTCTGTCAGTCAACAGATGATGTCGGCCTGTACGCGTTTGTGCTGTACGTGTCCCTTCACGTTTCCACTTCACTATCACATCGGAAACAGTGGATCTATGGATGTTTAGAAGTGTGGAAATCTCGCGTACGGACGTATGGCACAAGTGACACACAATCACCTAACCACGTTCGAAGTCCGTGAGTTTCGCAGAGCTCCCCATTCTGCTCTCTCACGATGTCTAATGACTACTGAGGTCGCTGATAATGGAGTACCTGGCAGTAGGTGGCAGCACAATGTACCTGATATAAAAATCGTATGTTTTTGGGGGTGTCCGGATACTTTTGATCACATAGTGTATGTGGGATATCTGGGTTCGATTTCTGGTATTGCCAGGTATTTTTCCTTGGTGAATGCGAAATTACTACTCTTACATACGCTGCAAGATCGCCATCTTGTATTAAGTGTACAGTGTTTACATGTACATAGAAAAAGTTGTGCAGTGAAATACGTCAAAAAGCAGGGCCTAAAGAGATACTGCAGTAGTGTAATGTTACACAACAGCTCCGCCAGTGTACCAATTATGCAAACGAATCTTTGGGACGATAAAATCGTAATTGAACAATTATATTATATAACAGTGTATCACACGATTTTTGCAACACGATAACTGATGCAAAACTATTTGCATCCCACACAGGCTGTGGTGTCAATCATAATCAACTACAGCTCTAAATCAGCAGAAGACATCACTGTAAATCAATTAAAAATTTTATGTCTGTACAAATGCCTGAAGATGGGCAGAAAGTGCTCGGAGTGCGTTGCACTATGTTAAATTAAATACAAAACAAATAAAAGTGCCTGGTAGTTGATAATACAAATAAATAAAAATTGTAAAATTTGTAGGATTCATGATCTCACCCTGAACAGGCAGCTGTTTTGTAAATATTATACCTTGTCATGGACGAACAAATTAGGGAACCCCCGTTAAAAAGCCACATTAATCCTGACACGCGCGTGGGTAACTGGCAGTTCGTAACAAGCAGTAGTAGTAGTCGGATTCACTAGGACAGTACTTAGCAATGAAATTTGTTGCTAATCCTGGTCAGCAGCACTTATCACGGCCTCGAATGGATAGAGGCATTTAAGCACAGGCTTTTGGTAGAATCATCCATTTATTGATGGCCAGAGGCAAGAAGATCGTGGTAGCAGTACCTGTAGGATACAAGACTGCGCAACATTAACCATCACAAAAGAACTGGAGTTCACTGCTCCAACCCCCTACAGCAAGTTGCATAATGCCCTTGGTTTAGTTGATTTTGTATCAGTGTGATGGTCAAGTTTGCTTTTTGAACTGAATCTTTAAAATACAGTATTAAAAGGTTACCCTGTGTTTGACTACTTTCAAGACTATTATTTTTACTAATTTTATTCATATGATTTCATGTGATGTTAAATGTTAATCAGAATTTTTTTTGTAACAGTATAGTTAAAGGATGTCTTCGATCATGTTCATTTTTTTAATTCCTGAAGATTTTTCTTAAAGAAATGCAAATGCACCTATTTTCTATATCCGAAGACGAGGCAAAACGCAAGGCTATAACTAAGTATTTTGCAAAGATGTTTATTTCACGTGGAAATACTAACGGTAGGTATTAGCTTCGGTCTGAGCACGTGAGTGCTGTACTGCAATGAAATTATATAATATGCAAAGAAATAAACGTGCAGATAAGAAGTGAGATAAAGTTAAGTGCTTCGGTAACGGTCAATAAGTCGTTGTGTAGTACGGATTTGAAAAATGAGAGCCTTTAGATTATTGTTTGCAGAGCGGTTCTAGGCTACGGTCGCAGGTCGCAGGTTCGAATCCTGCCTCGGACATGGATGTGTGTGGTGTCATTAGGTTAGTTAGGTTTAAGTAGTTCTAAGTTCTAGGGGACTGATGACCTCAGAAGTTAAGTCCCATAGTGCTCAGAGCCATTTGAACCATTTGATTATAATTTGTTTGTTTACAGTAGACCACGCTTACGACCTATGTGATAGGGAGTAATAAGTGGTTCGTTAACGTACTAGTATACGCTTGCATCACAAACAGACAGTATATGACGTGCTAAAGCAATATTTGGCAAACGAACACGTGATGTTCAAAACTTACTTTATGCGAGACAGTTAATGAACGTCAGTTTCTGTCTCGTTGTACAGGGCTAACGGATTCTTAAATCATTATTAATAGAGAGTAGTAAATGAAAAAGAATACAGACGCTTTGAAGATTATGTTTCCACGTCTCTCATATATTTTTGGCCAAGAGAATACAAATTAAAATCTATTTAGTGTCAAGTTGTGGGTAGGAAGAACTTTAATAGATTTCCATTATACATTCTACTAAAATAAAGAATAAAATGTAGAGAATCATTACAGTGTTATGGTTACCGAGGGTTGCATGAACCTACCAGATACCAGCACTGAAATACCGGCTTCGCTTAAGTATTATCCACTCAACAAAGACAGCTCTCTGAGGCGCTCGCCATTTGGGGCAACGCCAGAGGTACGTGTGGCTTATTGAATGTTTTGGTTGCGGTGAGTATTACCCCCGATGGCACAATAATTCCTTCAGAGACAGCAAAGAACTTAGAACAGTAGTTGAACGGAATATAATCTTCTGAAATGTGGTGGAGAAAAGCATCAAGCCAATTTTCGGACTGAAAACAACAACAACAGTAACAACAACTCGTACAGTCGACAAAACAAAACTGTTCGCACTGTAGTGGCTAAGCACCACATCTAGCATTCTCGGTGTGTACAGCCACGTCACAAATTGTGGCAACACTTCCGCCCCACTAATGCCCATGTTCAGTTATTGTGGCAACATATTGTCATACCACGGAGGTGTACTACACACAACAATGAAAATTAGTACCAATTATACATTATACACGGAAACACAGGATGTCGACAGCGATCACAAAATATGTACTGATTTTATCGGTAACGGAAGATGCGATCCGAAAAAGGTGTTAGAATTGCTGTCCAAGTAGCTCGCGGTCAGAGCTCCAGGCCGTCACTCGTTGAAGCAGAGTGTGGTCCCACAATCTGGCCGATGTCTTTTATGTCCCCATCGTGATAGGTGCCAATTGCCTTTCTGTAGTAGTTTATCGTGTCTTGAATACAACACTGCTAAATATTATTTGTAATCTTTAAAACAACTGTTATAGTAGCTCCTAAATAAATCTATATTACAAAACTCAAAAAATTTTAAACAAAATTCATCCAAGATATTTTAAGGGCATTCGTTTTGTAGGAGTGAGAAAATATTATAATTACAAGGTGAAATGATTTTATATCAATCAGAATTCTACGAAAATTTTATCTTTTACGAAATTCGCATTTCAAATGTAGGAGAGAATAATTAATCTAATAATTATTCAATTCTTTGCCACGAACGAAACTGGTAATGATATTTTTTTATTCAAATTACACACACGTATGTAAGAGCCAAGCTCAGCAGTAATCTTTTTGTCCTTTTACTTTGGACCACTAAAGCGGGACGAGGAGATGGACAGAGAGAGGAGGGGAGGACGAGATGGACAGAGGGAGAAGGGACAGGAGTAGATGGAAAAGGAGAGGAGAGAAGAGGAGATGGACAGAGACGGGGACAAGATGGACGTGCAGTGAGTGGCGGCAGGAGAAGAAAACAGGCAGTTCCAAATTAAGTTACCAAAGAGGTAGTTTTTTTGTATGCACTAAACTATTTACAGAAGTAACAGCCAGAACGAGAAAACGGATGCATAAAAAAAAATCATAAGATGAAACTGAGTAAGGGAGAATAAATGTTGAACGATAAGCTCATACAGTTTGATATCAATGAAAAATTACAGATATACTGGAAAAAATAAGTTCAACTATTCAGCGTAATGGGTCTGCATAAGAGGCTGAAATACTGTCAGACAATATTTATTAAAATCCGGTTGAGCGTGTACAATGATCCGAAAGACAGAAGCAGGTATGAACTTCCACGACGTCTAATTGATAGGACAAGACTAGAAAAAGGTTTTCCAACATAAATGTCAGTTCGTTTTCTCCTAACTTTCAATGAAAATAGAACTCAGTAATTTCGGTGGTCTGCGGGCATGAAACTACAGAAAGCAGATGACGGAATGCACCAGGTTTTTTTTCCGTAGTACAATTATAATTTAATTGGAGAAAATGGCTATTTATGTGGTGATTCGACATTGTTTTCAATTTACCAAAATGATACTATCATTGCCGAACTTTATTTGCAATATCGAAGAAAGGTGTCTATTATGGGAGAGTTCGCTGTGAGACAGCTATATTCTGACTAAAATAAGTGCTCAGCTCTGTTGAGAAGTATCACAGCTTAGTTCTCACAGCACCTCAGCGGTGACACTAAAATCACCAAGGATCTGGACATTGTCTGGAATCCTCGATTTTAAAAATGTTTAATTTCAAGTTTTTGGTGTGTAGTTGCTTGTAGTGCTTTAATATCTGAAGTTGAGTAACTTTTACAACAAAACTGATTTGATTGTATTCTTTACAGTGTACTCTTTCTTCGCTATAATGAAATGTCCCTCAAACCGAGCAGCATATATGTGACGCTAGGCTTCTAGTGCAAGACGGCTTAATCCCAATACGCGACAGTATCAGAGTGTTAGGACACGCTATCTCATATTAGTGTAACTTCAGCTTGCCATCATAGTAACTGGATTCAGACTCATATTTTTACTAAGTGCTTTGACGATTTTGTGAACTTCGACAAGCTGTCTGGTGGTGATCCTGTTATGTTAATATTTGATGGGCATCGTATCACATTTCTGTGGCAGACACAGAAAGAGAAAACCGTGTCCACGTCATGTTTATCATCCCATTCCCCGCATAAAATGCAATTTCATGTATGAAACTTGTGGGAGCGTTTAAAATGCATTATCCCCAAGAAATAGAAATCTGGTTGGTAAATAACCTAAGTCAAGCAGTAATCTCACTTTTTATTACAAGGTTATTTGGAGCGGTCTTCTTGAGACCAGTTACAATGGAAAATGCTACAAACGGCATCTGGAAAACGGGACTCTTCCCACGTCCCAGGCATATACTTAGAGGAATTTACTTTGCAATACATCAGGAGTCTGACATACAAGATGCAAACAGTGGAGTAAATGTGAATCTGAAAGATATCCGGCCAGCACCCAAAATCAGCAAGGCGCGTCAAGAGCCACCAACTCTAGTAAAATCAGTAAGTTCTGAATCTGATAAGTTGCTAAGATCGTCTCCATACATAGAATGCATCAAACAATTCAAACAGAAGAAAGGTATAGCGGAATCAAAGGAGATAGAAACGGAAGTTTTGTCCTTGACAAAGAAAAAAAGAATAAATACAGGGAACATAATCTTCCAATCATTCGAAGTCTCATGCTAATTTATTTGAGACCAGTGCCTTAGATGTGCAGCCTGAAGGAGAAGACACTGTATGCATGTTCTGCACTGGTTGATTTGCTGAAGATTAACATAGAGAACTGGGGACAATGCATGGAATGCTGTTTTTGGGCTCCCGAAGAATGTTAATTTGAAAAAGAGCTTTTGCATGCCTTGACTGTACTTCTTTTGCACAGTACACACAGAAAACGTTGCAGAGGCAGTAACGAAGAGAATATTATTATTTTAGGGTTTGCCTGTTCTTATATCTGACGATATTAAATGTTTTCTCTGACTGTCTCATATTAGAACAGTATTTCTGTTTTGATTCAAATTGACTTGCTTCTGCTTTTTTTAAATGCACACGTGTTAAGTAATAGATAGCTCGAATTCAATAAATAAAATTCAATGTACAATAATCTCACATAGATTTCCTATTAAGAAACTTGGAGGCATGGAGACGATCAGCCACTTTAAATATGTCTCATTGTCCGCACGGCTATCCCATACATTTAGCACTAGGTCCCACACTTGGTCAGGTGTCGGTCTTTTCAGTTTCGTGTGACGCTTCAGTTTAGCCTATGAATTTTCAATGGGATTCAAGTCTTACTCTCAAACAGGCCGTTCCATCAGGTCGACGTCAGCCTGTTGCATAACCATTGCTCAGCGATACTACTCGTGTGAATCGGTGAATAGTCCTGCTGGAACTGGATCACTCCATTGGAGTAACGCATCCTCGCACTCGACACACAATCTTCTTCATGGCTACACATACTGACCCACGGCGAGATTACCATAAATTTGATTAAGTATGTCTTCATCATCTGATGACATCCACACCCAGCATGAGACTGATGTGACGAACACGTGAATGTTGCGACACGTATTGGGGGTCGTAACGTGCTCCTTGTGGCCTACAGACCATCACCGGACGCTCATTTACTGAACTAAATCTCATCTGAGAAGATGACATGGGACCAGTGAGCGTCTACATTCAATTCAGTGGCACAAGCCTATAACGTTCGTGATCATCACAGAGGGCCACTTTATTTGCATCCCGTACGTGGTAGCGAAAGATTTGCAAGCTCCCACGGAAATTGGTCTCATTCTTCAGTCGCACTGTTTTTAAAAACGGACATTCCATACAGGTGTCAAATAACACCTTTCCTTTCTAAGGCGTCGACACCTTTTCTAAGACCAACCATCGAAGCTGACCTTCTACCCCTGTCCAGTGCACCCGCTTTATCCACTTCTGGGCACAACGAGGCTGAACGCCGCACCTAGCTGCCGCCTCACGCACACTGAAGCCATCATACTGGACAATTACCAGGACGCTATCCCTCGTGGCCTGCGTATGATGAGTCATTTCGGCAGTAAATGACTGTCATTTACCCATCTGTGGTGCAGTGTTATCACGTTCGGCGTACGTCGGCTATATTCGTGTTACGCTTGCAACACGTAAGAAAATCAATGGCATTGGGTGGACACGAACCCTAATCATTTCAAAGGTATTCTAGAGTCTCAAAGGCAACGTCCTTTCCGCAGTGGATACACCGGTTCCCGTGAGATCACCGAAGTTAATCGCTGTCGGGCGTGGCTGGCACTTGGATGGGTGACCATCCAGGCCGCCATGCGCTGTTGCCATTTTTCGGGGTGCACTCAGCCTCGTGATGCCAATTGAGGAGCTACTCGACCGAATAGTAGCGGCTTCGGTCAAGAATACCATCATAACGGCCGGGAGAGCGGTGTGCTGACCCCACGCCCCTCCTATCCCCATTCTCCACTGAGGATGACACGGCGGTCGGATAGTCCCAGTAGGCCACTCGTCGTTTGAAGACGGAGTGCTTCTTGAGTCTCAAACGCTGCCAGTTTTCTTTTTTAACTCTGATTTTTTTCGTTATTCTTCGTTCCATTTGTTGTATGCGGACGTCCCATGACACCCGTCGAAATTCCTCGTTGATTTAGTCACTCAGATTTTTTATTACAGAGGGCAGCTAAGCCTCTGACCGAACACGCTGAGCTACCGCATCCTGCACTTAGCTGCCACGTAACGGTACAGATTTGCTTTTACTTGTTTATTCAAAGTAGATGCATCTCAGCTTTTCAAACATATGAAAGTGTTATAAAAGTCCAGAATGTTATAAAAGTGTATAAAACAATATGAGGAAATTATAAGCAATCAGAACTAATAAAGGAAAGGTCTACAAGTAAAATCGTTGTTACAAGAAAGGAACAAATACACTGCTAAAAGTGTGTTACATGTGACGCTGCCACAGTTGCCAGTGTGTGTTGCGTTACCACTGGTGCGAGCTGTACACAACTGAACGTACCTGAGTTTATCAAGAAATGCGAACTGTTTTGTTTTGTCGACTGAGTTGTTGTTGTGGTCTTCAGTCCAGAGACTGGTTTGATGCAGCTCTCCATGCTACTCTATCTTGTGCAAGCTTCTTCATCTCCAAGTACTTACCGCAACCTACATCCTTCTGAATCTGCTTAATGTATTCATGCCTTGGTCTCCCTCTACGATTTTTACCCTCCACGCTACCCTCCAATACTAAATTGGTGCTCTCTTGATGCCTTAGAACATGTCCTACGAACCGATCCCTCCTTCTAGTCAAGTTGTGCCACAAATTTCTCTTTTCATTCAGTGCCTCCTCGTTAGTCATGAGCTCTACCCATCTAATCCTCAGCATTCTTCTGTAGCACCACATTTCGAAAGCTTCTATTCTCTTCTTGTCTAAACTATTTATCGTCCATGTTTCACTTCCATAAATGGCTACCACTCCATACAAATACTTTCAGGAAAGACTTCTTGACACTTAAATCTATACTCGATGTTAACAAACTTCTCTTCTTCAGAAACGCTTTCCTTGCCGTTGCCAGTCTACATTTTATATCCTCTCTACCTCGACCATCATCAGTTATTTTGCTTCCCAAATAGCAAAACTCATCTACTACTTTAAGTGTCTCATTTGCTAACTTAATTCCCTCAGCATCACCTGATTTAATTCGCCTACGTTCCATTATCCTCGTTTTGCTTTTGCTGATGTTCATCTTATATCCTTCTTTCAACACTCTGTCCATTTCGTTCAATTGCTCTTCCAGGTCCTTCGCTGTCTCTGACAGAATTACGATGTCCTCGGCAAACCTCAAGATTTTTATTTCTTCTCCATGGATTTTAAATCCTACTCCTAATTTTTCTTTTGTTTCCTTTACAGCTTGCTAAAAGTATAGATTGAATAACATAGGGGATAGGCTACAACCTTATCTCACTCCCTTCCCAACCACTGCTTCCCTTTCGTGCCCCTCGATTATAACTGCCATCTGGTTTCAGTACAAATTGTAAATAGCCTTTCGCTCCCTGTATTTTATCCCTGCCACCTTCAGAATTCGAAAGAGAGTATTCCAGTCAACATTGGCAAAAACTTCCTCTAAGTCTACAAATGTCAGAAACGTAGGTTTGCCTTTCCTTAGTCTATATTCTAAGATAGGGCATAGGATCAGTATTGCCTCGCGTGTTCCAACATTCTACGGACTCCAAACTGATCTTCCCCGAGGTCGGCTTCTACCAGTTTTTCCATTCGTCTGTAAAGAATTCGTGTTAGTATTTTGCCGCCGTGACTTACTAAACTGATAGTTCGGTAATTTTCACACTTGTCAGCACCTGCTTTCTTTGGGATTGGAATTATTATATTCTTCTTGATGTCTGAAGGTATTTCGCGTGTCTCATACATCTTGCTCACCACATGGTGGAGTTTTGTCATGGCTGGCTCTCCCTAGTCTATCAGTAGTTCTAACGGAATGTTGTCTACTCCCGGGGCCTCGTTTCGACTTAGATCTTTCAGTACTCTGTCAAACCCTTCACGCAGTATCATGTCTCCCATTTCATCTTTCTACGTCCTCTTCCATCTCCATTATATTGCCCTCAAGTACATCGTCCTTGTATAAACACTCTATATACTCCTTCCACCTTTCTGCTTTCTTTTCGTTGCTTAGTACTGGTTTTCCATCTGAGTTCTTGATATTCATACAAATGGTTCTCTTTTCTCCAAAGTCCTCTTTAATTTTCTTACAGGCAGTATCTATCTTTCCCCTAGTGATAATTGCCTCTACATCCTTACATTTACCCTCTAGCCATCCCCGCTTGGCCATTTTGCACTTCCTGTCGATCTCATTTTTGAAACTTTTGTATTCCCTTTTGCCTGCTGTATTTACTGCATGTTTATATTTTCCCTTTCATCAATTAAATTCAATATCTCTTCTGTTACCCAAGAATTTCTACTAGCCCTCGTCTTTTTACCTACTGGATCCTCTGCTGCTTTCACTATTTCATCTCTCGAAGCTACCCATTCTTCTTCTACTGTATTTCTTCCCCCTTTCTTGTCAATCGTTCCCTAATGTTCTCTCTGAAGCTCTCTACAACCTCGGGTTCCTTCAGTTTATCCAGGTCCAATCTCCTTAAATTCCCACATTTTTGCAGTTTCTTGGGCTTCAGTCTACAGTCCACAACCAATAAATTGTGGTTACTGTCCCTGGAAATGTCTTACAATTTAAAAACTGGTTCCTAAATCTCTGTCTTATCGTTATATAATCTATCTGAAACCTTCCAGTGTCTCCAGGCCTCTTCCACGTATACAACTCTCTTTCATGATTCTTAAATCAAGTTTTAGCTATGATTAAGTTATGCTCTGTGCAAAATTCTACCAGACGGCTTCCTCTTTCATTCCTCACAGCCATTACATATTCACCTACTACTTTTCTTTCTCTTCCTTTAACTACTATCGAATTCCAGTCCCCCATGACTATTAAATTTTCATCTTCCTTCATTATCTGAATAATTTCTTTTAACTCATCATACATTTCCTCAATCCCTTCGCCATCTGCGGAGCTGGTTGGCACAAATACTTGTACTACTGAGGTAGGCGTGGGCTTCGTGTCTATCTTGGCTAAAATAATGCGTTCACTATGCTGTTCGTAGTAGCTTACTCTCGCTCCTATTTTTTATTCATTGTTAAACCTACTCCTGCATTACCCCTACTTGATTTTGTATTTATAAACCTGTATTCACCAGACCAGGAGTTTTGTTCCTCCTGTCACCGAACGTCACCATTTCTCACTATATCTAACCTTAACCTATCAATTTCCTTTTCTAATTTTCTAACCTACCTGTCCGATTAAGGGATCTGACATTCCACTCTCCGATCCGCAGAACGTCTTCCTGAGTAGTTCCTGCCCGAAGATACGAATGGGGGACTATTTTACCTCCGGAATATTTAGCCAAGAGGACGTCATCATCATTTAACCATACAGTAAAGCTGCATGCCCCCAGGAAAAATTATGGTTGTAGTTTCCCCTTGCTTTCAGCCGTTCGCAGTACCAACACAGCAAGGCCGTTTTGGTTAATGTTACAAGGCCAGATCAGTCAATCATCCAGACTGTTGCCCCTGCAACTACTGAAAAGGCCGCTGAGGCATGAAAGCCCAACGACAAGGTCCATGGTTCATGGGGGGGGGGGGGGGTTGTCGACTATAAACAGCAAATCAGCTTATAAAATCCGACAGATAAGGATTCGCAGTTCCTTGTATCATCGACAGAGATGTCATATAATATGTTTGTCTTCGTACATTTCGATCCCATTCTGTTGGAGACCAGGTTTCAACATCTCAAATTTTTCGCGTTCTTAATGTCCTTGAACTGTCTCATTATCATTATCATCGTGGAACACACCGTATAGTGCTCTAAAAGTCCACAAGAATAAACATTAAATCTAATTTTCCAGGGTAATCGAATTTTCTTAAAATTACGACGAATGCCTATATTCTCCTTCCAAGTATTTTATGGAGTGTGTTTCACATCCTTTATCTTGCAACTCTCAAATACGTCTGCTCCTTGTCCCCTTCTGCCTCTCTACTGTTTTGCCTTGAAGGTAAATTAAGACGCTTCTGTCTTTATAACAGCTCAAAGAGTTCGATTTTTTTAAATAAGAAAATTAAAATATATAAATTAACAGAAGGGTAGCGAAGAAAATTAATTGTATAATGGCACCAAAAATTACAGAAACTTAGAAACAAGAAATGATTTTTAATGTGTGGAATCCACATCCCCATTAACAAGAGAAGATGTTTATGAAAGTTTTCTTCGTTTCTTAGTTATAGTTTCGGTTGTTCTGCGGCAATGACACAGCTTCTTATCTTTGCTAAAATTGTTTTAAGTAACCGCCTCTGACTTCAGAGAAAGTTGCAGTTTTCTTGTAGAAATCCTGACTCATTTTAGTCAAGTAACCAAAAATATGCTGGACGTATAGTATTGCAAAACTCAACGGGTCGCGTAGGACTTTGTGGCTTGCTATCGAGTATGGAAGACAAAAATCCTCAGTCTTCTTTATTAATTATGGAACCGATTTAAAGGAAATCATATACCAAAAATCCATCCCAATCACAGAAATTCTTGGTCAGCAAGTGCACATCTAGCCGGATAATGAATTAGACACCGATTGGTATTTCACGAATGCGCAGCATTCAGAAAACAATTTGGTAATTAGTGCCAGTGCAGAACATTACAACATTTATAAGGAGACCAGAAAACGTTACTACTTACCACAAGTCAACGTCAACGGCGATACGAGGGCAATTAAATACGTTTAAATGAGGCAGTTTGCGTAAGAAAAGACAAAATGACAAAATTATAATGAAAGACCCATACTGTGCTATGTTTATTATCAACAGACTAAAGAACATAGTAAAACTCAGAGAGGCAGAGCCGCCCGCAGTTGGAATAGAAACGATACCTCAGAAATAGGAAAATGTGTTTCCTTTAAAGAATGTGATTTATAATTGTTTCTCCATTCTCAATGGACATAGCTTCACGGACAGTGGGACTACAAGACGCGATTTAACGTTTTTATCCTTTCTCGTAGTAGCATTAGGAAAGTAGCTGTGTATCGAAAGGCAGGATCACGAGAGGGAAGTTGAGGCAGAGTGCTGACTCAAGACCACGGGCCCTAACTTGATTCGATGTTTGTTTTGGACTAGTAGTTGAAAAACTTTTAATTAAGAAACGCAAACAGAGCCAGCAGGGGCTACCAGGTGCAGCAAGGCTGTGAACACGCTCTGCTGCTGTCCGCAAATTAAAGACTGCCACCGCTCTCACAATCAATAGTCGTCTCTCCTCTAGCCATTCAGCCTCAAATACTGAGTTGATAGCTTCGTGCCGGGCGACTGGACAAACCGTATTACCCCACTGTCCGCAGATGAAACACCTGCTTACGAAATGTTTACCATAACTGAGGAAGATCGCACGGCTAGAACTTAACGGCCGGTCAGCGCCCACGTCGTCAGCACTAATAGGGAATGGACTAGAAGGACGGGGGTTGATATTTAATGTAGTCTTTTTGTAGGAAGCATCTAAGTTTCCACCGCAGGGGAAACCACAGATAACCTAAATCTCGATCACCGGACAGTGATTTGAAACAAGTTGCCCGGAATACGAGTCCAGTGTCTTAACCACCAGAAACGCTACTTCGTTTAGTCTGTAACTAAGAACAAGAAAATCTGACACGGTAGATATTATGAGTAGTACTGAGATTCCCTCTCCAACATTAAGTTGTAAGATTCCTTCTAGATTTAAAAAAATGAATTACGCTTCAAACCAGTCGAATGAGCCATGAATTATCAAAAGTTTCTCTCATACACAATGTTTAGACCCATGAAATTAATTAGAAACGCGATCTGGTTGTACAAATGTTTTAGAAAATTATCTAGACAGTAGGCAGAGAGTTCTTTCTTTGCGCAACGGTTTTTTAATGGGTGTAGCAAAGATAATTGAATTTATGGGAACGAGAATAACTCTAACAGATATCTCACCAATCATGAAAATGTATAAAGCAACGTGGCTGATAGCATCGCACAGGGCCATGGGCACATGAACCCAGTCTGTTATAATAGCTCACAAATACAAGGCATCAAACGAGCACACTTGTTATAGAATAAAGGACTGCCACTCTGCCTGCACTCTCAAAACCGACTGGAAATCATATGAAGAAGAGCGAAGTATATCATCTACGATGAGTGATTTCAATTTTGATGTCAGTAGCAGTAAGAAATCCAAAAAAAATACAACAAACGAACGATCGTATATTAATTTCTGAGTTTAAATCAACATGAACTCGTCCAAATAGGAGAATTATTGGAAGACAAAATTGATTTGAAAGAATATTTGGATGTAAGTCCATCTAAATGATTCTCAAAAGTAAAGAAATCACGAAGCATGTGTAAATCAAAGGTCTGACAACGGGCGGCCCACCGAGTTGCAGCACGAAAGAAAATCAAACTAGATAAGATTTATACAAGTCGCAAAACGTTGACATATGTTCTCTAACAGACAGAATGACAAAATTCACTGTGCTACCATTCGTATAAATTAATCACACACAGATTCTGTACTGAGCAACGAAACATATTCTCCTCACAAAGTCACAAAAGCCTGATCTTCACATGTCAGGGACATCTAAATCAAGCAGGTTTCAGTAACTTCGCGAAAGAAACCAAGCAAATACACTGACGGTAAAAAAATCGAAGCACCAAGAAGGACTTGTGCGATATAAACGGAAGTTGGTAAGCGTCTTTCTACATCTGAAAGATGATGTCTATACAGGGTGTTACAAAAAGGTACGCCCAAACTTTCAGGTAACATTCCTCACCCACAAAGAAAGAAAATATGTTATGTGGACATGTGTCCGGAAACGCTTACTTTCCATGTTAGAGTTCATTTTATTACTTCTCTTCAAATCACATTAATCATGGAATGGAAACACACAGCAACAGAACGTACCAGCGCGACTTCAAACACTTTGTTACAGGAAATGTTCAAAAAGTCCTCCATTAGCGAGGATACATGCATCCACCCTCCGTCGCATCGAATCCCTGATGCGCTGATGTAGCTCTGCTGAATGGCGTATTGTATCACAGCCGTCCACAATACGAGCACGAAGAGTCTCTACATTTGGTACCGGGGTTGCGTAGACAAGATCTTTCAAATGCCCCCATAATTGAAAGTCAAGAAGATTGAGGTCAGGAGAGCGTGGAGGCCATAGAATTGGTCCGCCTCTACCAATTCATCGGTCACCGAATCTGTTGTTGAGAAGCATACGAAGACTTCGACTGAAATGTGCAGGAGCTCCATCGTGCATGAACCACATGTTGTGTCGTACTTGTAAAGGCACATGTTCTAGCAGCACAGGTAGAGTATCCCGTATGAAATCATGATAACGTGCTCCATTGACAGTAGGTGGAAGAACATGGGGCACAATCAAGACATCACCAACAATGCCTGCCCAAACGTTCACAGAAAATCTGTGTTGATGACGTGATTGTACAATTGCGTGCGGATTCTCGTCAGCCCATACATATTGATTGTGAAAATGAACAATTTGATCACGTTGGAATGAAGCCTCATCCGTAAAGAGAACATTTGCACTGAAATGAGGATTGACACATTGTTTGGTGAACCATTCGCAGAAGTGTACCCGTGGAGGCCAATCAGCTGCTGATAGTGCCTGCACACGCTGTACATGGTACGGAAACAACTGTTTCTCCCGTAGCACTCTCCATACAGTGACGTGGTCAACGTTACCTTGTACAGCAGCAACTTCTCTGACGCTGACATTAGGGTTAGCGTCAATTGCACGAAGAATTGCCTCGTCCATTGCAGGTGTCCTCGTCGTTCTAGGTCTTCCCCAGTCGCAAGTCATAGGCTGGAATGTTCCGTGCTCCCTAAGACGCCGATCAATAGCTTCGAACGTCTTCCTGTCGGGACACCTTCGTTCTGGAAATCTGTCTCGATACAAACGTACCGCACCACGGCTATTGCCCCGTGGTAATCCATACATCAAATGGGCATCTGCCAACTCCGAATTTGTAAACATTGCACTTACTGCAAAACCACGTTCGTGATGAACACTAACCTGTTGATGCTACGTACTGATGTGCTTGATGCTAGTACTGTAGGGCAATGAGTCGCATGTCAACACAAGCACCGAAGTCAACATTACCTTCCTTCAATTGGGCCAACTGGCGGTGAATCGAGGAAGTACAGTACATACTGACGAAACTAAAATGAGCTCTAACATGGAAATTAAGCGTTTCCGGACACATGTCCACATAACATCTTTTCTTTATTTGTGTGTGAGGAATGTTTCCTGAAAGTTTGGCCGAACCTTTTTGTAACACCCTGTATAAATTTCGCCCCAGTCGCACTAGTAGCGCCACTATGAGAAAGCAAATCAGGGTTGCTTTAAATGCATTAACGGACGTAAGAGTTACGTTTGAGACTGGACATGGTGAGCTGATGTTAGTCAAGAATGCCTTTACGGTGAGAAAGGCGACATTATCAACAAATCGGGAAGTCTGAACGAGGAAGTGTGTGAGGGTTACGTGAAGCTGGATATTCCTTCTGCGATATTGCAGAGAGACGTGGCAGGAATGTAGCCACTGTACATGACTGCTAGCAGCGGTGGTGACGAGAATGTAAGGTCGCAAGAAGATAGGGCTCCGGTCGGATAAGTGACACTACCGAGAGAGAGGACCATAGTATTATGCGTATGGCTCTGGCTCGTCGTATTGCATCATCAACAGCAATCTGAGCAACGGTTGGCACCACAGTGACACAATGAAGTGTTACGAATCGATTACTTCAAGGACAACTCCGGACCTGACGCCCTGTAGCGTGCATTCGATTGACCCAAAACAACCGCCATTTGCGACTTCACTGGTGTCAAGATAGAGCTCACTGGAGGACAGGGTGGAGGGCTGCTGTGTTTTCTGATGAGAGCTGTTTCTGCCTCTGTGCCGATGATGGCCGTATGTTGGTTAGAAGGAGCCAGCTGAGGGTCTACAAGCAAAATGTCTGTGTGCTAGGCACACTGGAACTACACCTGGAGTTATGGTCTGGGGTGCTATTTCGTACGATCGCAGGAGCACTCTCATGGTTGGCCCACTCATACTGACTGCTAATTTGTACGTCGGTCTGGAGATGTAACCTGTTCTGCTGCTATTCCTGGACAGCACTCCGGGGGTGTTTCCAGATAGGATAACGCTCTCACACGTACCGCTCCTGTAACTTGACATATTCTAAAGAGCGTCGACATATTGCATGGTTTGTACGATCATCAGATCTGCCTCCAAGCGAGCACATATGGGACACCGGACAGCAACTCGAGCTCCATCCACAACCAGCACTATAAATCCCTGTGTTGATGGACCAAGTCCAACACACATGTAACTCCATCCCACAAACTGACCACCAACGCCTGCACAACACGATTGCATGTTTACATTCAATATTTAGACGGTTACACCGGTTAGTAATGTACCAGAATTTCACATTCGCAATGGGTTATCTTGTACTTACATTAACTTGTGATCTTGCAATGTTAATTGTTGTGTTGGCAGAAGAGCCAACACCGTGTTACTAGTGGAGGCCGAAATGCACGCGTTTTAACTTACGCAGGCTGGCTTGAGGAGGGAAGAACTATACTGACGTGAGGTCTGGAACATGACAAGGATTGAGAATTCAGAAAGCGGACGTAATTAGTTTGATACTTAACTTTAATCCATTAATGATGAACATCGTTCTTGACGGTACATGATTCACAATATTATCTGTTCAGAATACATTGTTGAAGTTATTATAATAACTGAATATTGCGCCTTGCTAGGTCGTAGCAAATGACGTAGCTGAAGACTATGCTAAACTGTCGTATCTGCAAATGAGAACGCGTGTAGACAGTGAACCGTCGCTAGCAAAGTCGGCTGTACAACTGGGCGAGTGCTAGGGAGTCTCTCTAGACTAGACCTGCCGTGTGGCGGCGTTCGGTCTGCAATCACTGATAGTGGCGACACGCGGGTCCGACGTATACTAACTGACCGCGGCCGCTTTAAAGGCTACCACCTATCAAGTGTGGTGTCTGGCGGTGACACCATATTAATCACTTGAATATGTTACCTAGACAAATGTACTCCAGAAACTTCATTACTGTACATTAATTATTTTTCGGTGTTGCGATTTTTTTCTGTGAGTGTAATTACGCACGTGTGCTGTTCCTGCACACAGCCGAAATACATCTTATCACCACACTGTGTAGATTGACCCGCGTGTGCCACCCCTCTTTGTGCAGTTGTTTGGCCATTAATGCAGTTAACACCTCATCCTGTCTGGTGAGTGGTCTCAGCGTCCGTTGCCAGTGAGTGCCATTCTGCTTGGCTATGGTCTGAAACTAGTGCACCTCGATTCTGAATGTCTGACGTCTGTTAGGGATCAGCAGACAGCTGATCGGTTTTCCGATGTCTTGTGCGACCTCGTACCAGCATTAATGACATCCCCTGCCTCCCCCACCATCAACATGAAAGAACATCAAATCAGTTAATACTAAATCTGACAAGATGTAGATTCAAGACTTGAGTAGAATACAACTTCTGAAATCCTTACATTACACAACGGCGGAGGGTGGCTCCCAACCAGCGTTCCATAACAAATAATTCTTATAATCATAAGTTAGCAGAGATGAAAATAAAAATCCACAAGTGGCCTTAAATCTAACACGTTTAACATGTGACACATTTATATGCCAAACGTGTAATTGTCGCGTGAAGTTATGCTCATTATACAGTTCCATATTCACAAGTGTTATTCATTCACACAGTCCATGAAATCGAGATTTGACATATACGAATGCTGGAGAGACTAGTCTCTCCTTTCAACCCAAGATTACTATCCTACTGCTCACTACAAAAAAAATGGTTCAAATGGCTCTGAGCACTATCGGACTTAACTTCTGAGGTCATCAGTCCCCTAGAACTTAGAACTACTTCAACCTAACTAACCTAAGGACGTCACACATATCCCTGCCCGAGGCAGGATTCGAACCTGCCACCGTAGCGGTCGCGCGGCTCCAGACTGTAGCGCCTAGAACCGCTCGGTCACCACGGCCGGCTGCTCTCTACAATCTTTTTCGATACCATCTTACTAATACAAATGATACTCAATTTCACTTTTCAACGTCGACAACACTACATTACTACAAGGTGTTTCACAACGTTTTGACGATTTCAGGTTTGAACACCACACAAACACATCGCGAAACAAAGTTGAACATTTTACACAAAGTACAGCATTTATTCCATTTTACTTATGAAATACTACATCGGAGGAATGACGACCATTCACTGCCACATAATACTCGAGGCGTTTCACCCAGTTTTTGAACACATCCTTCGTAGGTGCTGGACGAATTTTGGAAATTTCATAGTGATTTTCATCTTTTAACTTTTGTAAGCTCCTCGGCCGGTCGAAGTACACTCTCGTCTCCAAATATCCACATAGGTATGAGTATGGCAGGGTCAAATGAGGCGAGCAAGGCGGCCATTTTACACAAGCGTGTTTGGAAATGTGGTTACCAAACGCTTCACAGAGAACTTGCAAGGTCTTGTTGGATGCGTTGCATATCGCTCCGCCTTGTTGAAATAAAGTTTTCGTAGCGAACGACGAGGACTTGCCTGTAAACTACTACGCACACGTTTGATGTTCTCGGGAGTTCGGACAGTTTCCCAAGGTGCGGTTGACTTGCGATTCGATGCACTGATAGTTGCACGGAAGTTTCTTCAGTATTGTTCCAAGAATAGGAACTGGGTATTCCGTCTCAATCTTGAAATGCGTACGATACGCACGTTGCAAGCGCACGACAGATTCGCTGTGGCGAAAATAACACTTCACTGCGAACGCGCGATTTTGGTTCGACCAGTACGACATGATTACTGACCTAAATTGCAGTAAAATTTGACACTCCATACTACTAATTCTCGGCCCCGCTGTTGCCGTATCTTGTTGTTGGTTTTTTTTTTATTTTTTTTTTTAGCATGAGTTATTCAAATTCGAAATCGTCAAAACATTGTGAAACACCTTGTACTAAAAATGTAAATTGTAAGGTAACGGGCGAGTTGTGACGCCCTAAAAATATTCTAAGTTCGGAGTTGGCGTGGCCGCGCTGGGGCCTCACGGCGGGCCGCGGCTCGCCTAAGGCCGCGTGGTGCCGAACATTAGCCGGGGTCCAGGCCGACCACGTGGCTGGGAATTCCATGGTGCAGCTGTGTCGATGAAGGAGACATGCCGGGAGTGCCAAAGATGGCGCACTTTGTGAAACCTTAATGGCAACGAATTTCCAAAATCTAAATGGTTCATCCGATTTTATCGATCGACAAGTCTTTAGAAAGCTATTAGTGTAAACCTAAATTGGTATAAATTATAGGCATGGAACATCAATAGTACATGAGTTATTGGAGGTCAAAGTGGCCCATTACTATCGATCGCGTCAGGAAATAAGTACTCCACAGTTACACGAAGAAACGGTAGCAGCATGCTTATAAATACACTATTGGCCATTAAAATCGCTACACCAAGAAGAAATGCAGATGATAAACGGGTATTCATTGGACAAATAAATTATACTAGAACTGACATGTGATTACATTTTCATGCAATTTGGGTGCATAGATCCTCAGATATCAGTACCCAGAACAACCACCTCTGGCCGTAATAACGGCCTTGATACGCCTGGGCATTGAGTCAAACAGAGCTTGGATGGCGTGTACAGGTACAGCTGCCCATGCAGCTTCAACACGATACCACAGTTCATCAAGAGTAGTGACTGGCGTATTGTGACGAGCCAGTTGCTCGGCCACCATTGACCAGATGTTTTCAATTGGTGAGAGATCTGAAGAATGTGCCGGCCAGGGCAGCAATCGAACATTTTCTGTATCCAGAAAGGCCCGTGCAGGACCTGCAACATGCGGTCGTGCATAATCCTGCTGAAATGTAGGGTTTCGCAGGGATCGAATGAAGGGTTGAGCCACGGCTCGTAACACATCTGAAATGTAACGTCCACTTTTCAAAGTGCCGTCAATGCGAACAAGAGGTGACCGAGACGTGTAACCAATGGCACCCCATACCATCACGCCGGGTGATACGCCAGTATGGCGATGACGAATACACGCTTCCAATGTGCGTTCACCGCGATGACTCCAAACACGGATGCGACCATCTTGATGCTGTAAACAGAACCTGGATTCATCCGAAAAAATGACGTTTTGCCATTCGTGCAACCAGCTTCGTCGTTGAGTTCACCATCGCAGGCGCTCCTGTCTGTGATGCAGCGTCAAGCGTAACCGCAGCCATGGTCTCCGAGCTGATGGTCCATGCTGCTGCAAACGTTGACGAACTGTTCGTGCAGATGGTTGTTGTCTTGCAAACGTCCCCATCTGTTGACCCAGGGATCGAGGCGTGGCTGCACGATCCGTTGCAGCCATGCGTATAAGATGCCTGTCATCTCGACTGCTAGTGATACGAGGCCGTTGGGATCCAGCACGGCGTTCCGTATTACCCTCCTGAACCCACCGATTCCATATTCTGCTAACAGTCATTGGATCTCGACCAACGCGAGCAGCAATGTCACGACATGATAAATGCAATCGCGATAGGCTGCAATCTGACCTTTATCAAAGTCGGAAACGTGATGGTACGCATTTCTCCTCCTTACACGAGGCATCACAACAACGTTTCACCAGGCAACGCCGGTCAACTGCAGTTTGTGTATGAGAAATCGGTAGGAAACTTTCCTCATGTTAGCACGTTGTAGGTGTCGCCACCGGCGCCAAGCTTGTGTGAATGCTCTGAAAAGCTAATCATTTGCATATCACAGAATCTTCTTCCTGTAGGTTAAATTTCGCGTCTGTAGCACGTCATCTTCATGGTGTAGATATTTTAATGGCCAGTAGTATATTTACTCATCTATGTCTTCATTTATATCCGATATATACTAGTCATGAAGAAATTGGTCTATTATTTTCTGTGTTTTAGAAAGCATAGGACATTAGGCTACTGGCTTACTTCTGTTCTTTTCTTTGATATATATTTATTTAGTTTGTTTATGTATTTAATAATGTGTGTTAGAGCCTATTTATGTTCCAGCCATAGGGATATTTATTTAATTTCAAGCTATTTAAATGTAAATCCAGTATTTCGAATGTGTTTCATTATGTTTCTGAGTGTGCGTTGGCTTGGAGACAGGGAGGAAGCGCTCTAGCCAATCACAGCGATCGTTCCAAAAAGGACACGTGGAGAGACTGTATGGAAGTGGGGGAGGAGCATCGTTTCGAGAGAGGACGGGGGAGTTCTGGAGAGCATGGGAGAGGACACGTGAGAGTCCGGGACAGTACAGCGCAACGGACGCACGGTCGCGGGAAAGGCTTGGAGAGTGGAGCAGTTAGCGCGTGGTCGCGGGAGATTGAAATATTTCTTAGTGCTGACTTGTGTACTGGTGAGTTTTCTGTGGCTTCTGCAGTGAAGACGTAGTATGTATTTAGAAGTGACTATCTCTCGAGTTATGTTGTTGTTCATAAATAATTACGTCAAGTAGGAATCTATTGTTTCCCTGTTATAGGAATCTATTGTTTCCCTGTTATTCAACCTATATTTTATTTAATTGCTGGACCATAGACACCAATAAGTGTTTTACAGTAATAAATGTCATTCTTAAAGGTACTTCTGCTATTGTACCCATCATTTAAAGTCGCTCACATAGTACCTGCAGAATTTATTTAATTGCAATCTTCCAGTTATAAATTTCTAAATAACATTCAAAATTCGCAATTGCTGAGTGATAGGAACATTCAACCATTCGATTCATGTGTATATTCATATTGTATACTGTAGACTCATCAGTATTTGGCTTGTAATGCGGCAACTACGAAACCAGCCCAAACTTTTAATATTTCAGCTCTGAGTCTGAGGGTACGGAGTTAAGGGCCACCATTAACTTTTTTTAAATTTGAAAGCCCACAGTTGGGGGCTCGTCTGGGATTTGTGCCCTGCAAAGTGGTAATTCCTTTGCTCTCTGTTATTCAACGTGCTATGCGAAGTGTAAAAACCTTTGCAAGACCAGTAGAGATTTCTGTAGAGTGAACCTCTCACAAAACACAGTGCCAGATCGGTTTTTGTTCCGCCAGTAGGTTTCTGAAAATAGTGAAATCACGCAGTAATTTTCACAACAAACACATGCTGTCGATAGAGGTCCTAATCTATCACGTTAAAAGCAATTTGCGTGGGGGCTCAGAGTCTAAATAAGTTGAGTGCAGGGAACAGTAGCGGTTAGCGCGTTTAACGGACAGCGGTAGGAGAGACGGTTGGAACATGCGGTAACCGGCTGCAGCTGCAACTACATCATGCGACTTCTCTAGTGGCGGACGCAGATCAACAGCAATACGACGGCAGCGTCTTCGAGTACTCCAGGGCAGTCATCAATGTCGACATCCACTACAACCGACGGCATCACCATGGCAGAGGGGACCATCTCAGTTCAGATAAGTGCCTGCGCAAATACCGAGATAGTGCTTAACTCTGAAGTTCAAGCTCCACTTATAGATCTCGCGAATATACAACAGTCACCTAGTATGTGTAATTCTGAAAATGGAAGTGAGCCGGTTAGTCCGAAATCAGAGCATAAAAGTGTAACTAGTAGGAATTCAGGCAAGAGGAATGAAAGTGGAGGAGATATGATGTCTCAGCTAATGCAAATGATCCAAGGATTGGGAAATAATATGAAGACAATGGCAGATAATATAAGTACAATTCGAACAGCTACGGATACAATTAGGGGTGATATGGGTACAATGCGACCTGAAATAGGTTCCGCTGTGAAAAAGAAAGTTTAAAAATTATGGGTAACCTTTAAAAAGCAACTGATGATAAACTGAGTCCGAGTAGATATGCGGAAAATTACAGACAAAGTTGTAATAGTAAAATCTAAAATCGAATCAATGGAAGAGGATCTTGGGGAAAAATGTATAAGATACAGACAGAACTTGGGGGCAGGGTAAGCGACTGTATAAAAGCGCAAGATGCTCGTAAAAGCGATGGAAATTTAGCAATTAGTGACATTCCCAATCGTATAGGCGTTGGGGAGAAAGAAGTTGGCAAAAGTAAAGATAAAATAGAGTCCAGTATTACTAGTGAAAATGAATTTAAAAAACAAATGCAACAGATAAAAAGTGATTTAAATTCGTTAGCCTCGTTTTTGTTCACGGCATGTCGGACGAAGCGAAAATAAAATACGTTAAACGGCATTTGGAGGGAGACCCACAGTCTTGGTCAAATGTTAAATGTAGTTCGTGCAAATCGTACGAAGAGTTCGAAAAGGGTTTTTTGAATAAATTTCGGAGCGAGGCAAAACAAACACGGATCCAAAATGAATTCTTAAACGGGACGAGTTACAGGTACAGTAACGGGACGATGAGATTTTTGCAAGCTTATGCATGTGAAACATCCGTTGGGGGTATTAACGCAAATCACGACGTTAAAAAGGCAATTACCTGAAAATTTGCAGTGGGGTCTTGTCCATAGTCCATGTGATTCCGTAGACGAATTTCTAGAATTTGTAGAAAAATTAGAGAGGGCTTTGAAGTTCAAACCTCAGAGCAAACCGGGTGGTAATTATCAAAATGTGAATCCAGATAATCATTACCAAAATAATAATCGTGAGAGAAATCAAAGGAATTCTAAGGGAGATAGTATCTGGAATGAGCAGAATGGTCAGAAAACGAACAGGACTGATAACTTCCGTGAGCGGGACCCAAGTAAAGAACGCAGATTTGACGGGAGAAGTTCGTGCGAAGTGCAATCGCAGAACAACCGGTCGGGAGACATGCTCGCCACATCTCAGGTCCGGGAATGGCGATCTGAACAGGCGATGAAAAGGATTGGAGATAATGGTAACAGCAGAAATGTTGATAGGTTTGGAGAAAGGCAACAAATATGTAATGTGGAGTATGTTAAAGAAGAAGGCTATATAGGTGGCTATTTCAATAAAAGGAGGCGCGAACGGCGGAAGCATAGATTTGTGAGAGATTTAAAGTAAAAGTAATTGGAATAAATTTGCGGGGAATGATATAAGTTATGAATGTGTAATGAACGAGTGTGTGTATGGTGATGAATGGAAAGATTCAGTGGTTCAAAAAGAAGTTAAAGAGGAGATGAATTTTGTGAAAGCAAATTGTGTGGAGAGCTCTGAATAGGTATTAGCAAACAGTAGCAATTGCAGTAAGGATGGTGTTGTAGTAGCAGGTGTTTGTGAGTCGGCGAAAAGTGTCGATGTTAGTGAAGGCGGCGTAGCTTTGGTCTCGCCAGCTGCAAGTGAGGGTGATTGTGTTTCGGCGGAAAGCGTCAATGTTACAAAGGGAGGCTTAGCACTGATCTCGCCAGCATTTGAAGTTAAAAATGTATCGGTGGTGGTAGATGATTTCTGGTTAAAGGAACAGAGTGATGTTAAGTTATGTAATAATGTAAAAGCCGCTGGTATTGATGCTTGGGAGGAATGAATTTACGCATTTCCAGTCACGAATGAAGGCGAAACGAAACTTATTGATGAATGTGTGGATCTAAAACGCTTGTCAGAGTATGAATGTGAGATTGTATGTGAAGTAGGATTGGGGGTTAATCTGGATGAAAAGTGTGTAGAAATGGCACTGTGCGCTGATTTTTGTCCGATCACAGCGGAATGTAGCAAGTCTGGAAGTCCCAAAATTGTACTACAAGCTAGCAGCAATTTGTGTAATGTAGCGGCGGAGGATAAAGTTGTGTACGATTCACGTAAGTTAATTTGTCGACGGAGGAAAGTAAGGTTTCTGATGTGAATTTTTGTAGTGATTTAAATGGTTTATCAGCAGATAAGGTTGCTGAGATGCATATTTATGGTGATCATGGGTTAGGCATCGATGTATTATTTCAGAAAGATAAAGTGTTTAACAGTGAATTGACGTGTAATTTTGTTGAAGCTGCAAGTGTCGACAATTTGGAGGGAAAAAACACTAAAGTTGTGCATGCTGTGGGTACTGAATCGGCGAAATCTGTGGTAGAACTAACAGAAAATTTAGAGAGGGCTGAAGTAAATAGTGTTGATGGGGATAGTTTGTGTAATGAAGTGCGTACGAATTGGTATATGAAGGTGGAGTGTGATTTTAGTGTGACTGATTGGCGTTGGAACGGTAGAACGTTACGGTCGTTAAAGCCGCATATGCGGAAACGAGAGAAGTTTAAAACTGCTAGAGGTTTAGGAAAGGGAAGGAATGAATTTGGGGCGAAGGAAATATTTAATGAATTATTTTGGGATGAACATGAGATTCAGGGATGGAGAGAACAGGATGTGTGTACGCTAGAATTGGTAGAGAAGGGACGAGACGTAGAAAATGATTTATTAAGGGAGAAATATTTCGAACGAAAGGAAATGGTAAATGTACAGCCGATTATTGAAATTAAAGTTGGCAGTGAAATGGTAGATGAACTTCTAGTTTCAGGTAGTAATGTGTCAGCAGTATCGGAAAGTTTTATGAACATGATCAAAAATAGGAAACTACAAATCTTCCCAGTCACTAGCGTTCAGATTAAAACGGCAGTTGGTGGTATGAGTAAGCCAATAAGACGGAATCACGGTCGCAGGTAAGTCTTGTAGAGTGGAGAAGCTTGCGCGTGGTCGCGAGAGATAGAAATACACTCCTGGAAATGGAAAAAAGAACACATTGACACCGGTGTGTCAGACCCACCATACTTGCTCCGGACACTGCGAGAGGGCTGTACAAGCAATGATCACACGCACGGCACAGCGGACACACCAGGAACCGCGGTGTTGGCCGTCGAATGGCGCTAGCTGCGCAGCATTTGTGCACCGCCGCCGTCAGTGTCAGCCAGTTTGCCGTGGCATACGGAGCTCCATCGCAGTCTTTAACACTGGTAGCATGCCGCGACAGTGTGGACGTGAACCGTATGTGCAGTTGACGGACTTTGAGCGAGGGCGTATAGTGGGCATGCGGGGGGCCGGGTGGACGTACCGCCGAATTGCTCAACACGTGGGGCGTGAGGTCTCCACAGTACATCGATGTTGTCGCCAGTGGTCGGCGGTAGGTGCACGTGCCCGTCGACCTGGGACCGGACCGCAGCGACGCACGGATGCACGCCAAGACCGTAGGATCCTACGCAGTGCCGTAGGGGACCGCACCGCCACTTCCCAGCAAATTAGGGACACTGTTGCTCCTGGGGTATCGGCGAGGACCATTCGCAACCGTCTCCATGAAGCTGGGCTACGGTCCCGCACACCGTTAGGCCGTCTTCCGCTCACGCCCCAACATCGTGCAGCCCGCCTCCAGTGGTGTCGCGACAGGCGTGAATGGAGGCGCGAATGGAGACGTGTCATCTTCAGCGATGAGAGTCGCTTCTGCCTTGGTGCCAATGATGGTCGTATGCGTGTTTGGCGCCGTGCAGGTGAGCGACACAATCAGGACTGCATACGACCGAGGCACACAGGGCCAACACCCGGCATTATGGTGTGGGGAGCGATCTCCTACACTGGCCGTACACCACTGGTGATCGTCGAGGGGACACTGAATAGTGCACGGTACATCCAAACCGTCATCGAACCCATCGTTCTACCATTCCTAGACCGGCAAGGGAACTTGCTGTTCCAACAGGACAATGCACGTCCGCATGTATCCCGTGCCACCCAACGTGCTCTAGAAGGTGTAAGTCAACTACCCTGGCCAGCAAGATCTCCGGATCTGTCCCCCATTGAGCATGTTTGGGACTGGATGAAGCGTCGTCTCACGCGGTCTGCACGTCCAGCACGAACGCTGGTCCAACTGAGGCGCCAGGTGGAAATGGCATGGCAAGCCGTTCCACAGGACTACATCCAGCATCTCTACGATCGTCTCCATGGGAGAATAGCAGCCTGCATTGCTGCGAAAGGTGGATATACACTGTACTAGTGCCGACATTGTGCATGTTCTGTTGCCTGTGTCTATGTGCCTGTGGTTCTGTCAGTGTGATCATGTGATGTATCTGACCCCAGGAATGTGTCAATAAAGTTTCCCCTTCCTGGGACAATGAATTCACGGTGTTCTTATTTCAATTTCCAGGAGTGTATTTCGTAGTGCCGACTTGTGCACTTGTGAGATTTCTGTGGCTTCTGCAGTGAAGACGTAGTATGCATTTAGAAGAGAGTACCTCGCGCGCTATGTTGTTGTTCATAACTAAGTACGTGAAGTTGGAATCTATTGTTTCCCTTTTATTCAACTTATATTTTGTTTAATTGCTGGACCATCTACACCAATAAGTATTTTGCAGTAATGAATGGCATTCTTAAAGGTACTTCTACTATCGTACTCATCATTTAAAGTCGTTAAGATAGTACCTGCAGATTTAATTTAATTGCAATCTTTCATTTATAAATCTCTACCTTTCATTCGCAATTTCCGAGTCATAGAAACCTTCGATCACTCGATTCACGTATATATTCATATTGTATACTGTAGACTCAGCAGTATTTGGCTTGTAAAGCGGCAACTACAAATCCCAGCCCCTAGACAATGAAACCAGCCAAAACTTTTAATATTTCATCTCTGAGTCTGAGGGTACGTAGTTGAGGGCCACCACTACTAATTTTCTATTTGAAAGCCCGCAAAATCTGCAGTCTATGTACTTTTCATTCTGTGATCTTCTTATCCACGCATGAGAATTCTTTCCAGTATAAATCATGACCAAATAGGATACAACTAAATGCAAATACACACATCAAAAAAAGTTTTGCATCACCTCGGTTCTGAGAGTTCCGGAACCTATTCAGAAAATTGGAATAGATATCAGCATAAACATCATTTCCGCCCTTTTTACTGCTCATGAAAACCACACATTGCATATTGTACCACAATACAGCGAGACCTTCAGAGGTGGGGGTCCAGATTGCTGTACACACCGATACCTTTAATACCCAGTAGCACATCCTCTTGCATTAATGCATGTCTGTATTCATCGTTGCATACTATCCATAAGTTCATCAAGGCACTGTGGGTCCAGACTGTCCCATTCCTCAACGGCTATTCGGCATAGATCCCTCAGAGTGGTTGGTGGGCCACATCGTCCATAAACGTCCTTTTCAGTCTATCCCAGGCATGTCCAATAGGATTCATGTCTGGAGAACATGCTGGCCACTCTAGTTGAGCGATACCGTTATCCTGAAGGACGTCATTCACAAGATGTGCACGATGTGGGCGAGAATTGTTGTCCACGAAGACGAGTGCCTCGCCAAAATGCTGCCAATATGATTGCGCTATCAGTCAGAGGATGGCATTCACATATCGTACAGCCGTTAAGGCCTCTTCCATGACCACCATTGGCATACGTCAGACTGACATAATGTCACCCCAAAACAGCAGGGAACCTCCACCTTGCTGCACTCGCTGGACAGTGTGTCTAAGGCTTTCAGCCTGACCTGGTTGCCTCCAAACACGTCTCCAACAATTGTGGGGTTGAAGGCATATGCGACACTCATTGGTGAAGAGAATCTGATGCCAATCCTGAGCAGTCTGTATGGCATGTTTTTGGGCCCATCTGTACCGCACTGTATGGTGTTGTGGTTGCAAGGATGGACGTCGCCATGGACGTGGGAGTGAAGTTGTGCATCATGCAGCCTATTGCACACAGTTTGAGTTGTTACACGACATCTTGTAACTCCACGAAAAGCATTACCCAACATGGTGGCGTTGCTGTCCGAGCCATAATCCATAGATAGCGGTCATCCACTGCAGTAGTAGCCATTGGGCGGCCTCAGCGAGGCATGCCATCAGTATTGGGGCAAGGTGGGTTCTGCCACAAAGTAGCATTATCCAAGCTGATGACGTCATCCAAGATGGAGTTCATGACATCCATTGATAATGTCATCCAAGATGGCAGCATGGGGTCAGCTAATGATGCAAGCACCATTACCCAAGATGGCGGGAAAGTGCCATGCCTCCCCCCTCTCACAAAGCCCCTGCCATGCCCCCCTGGTGGGAAGTTCAAGTTCCATCAGGACAATGCACCCTCCCAACCTAGGAAAATGGCAGGAAAGAAAGGTCACTTGGGTTATCTCCTCTAACCTAAGTCATCCGACTGCCGCATCTTCCTAGGGCTTGGTGCGAAGTTTGAATTTTGGTGGTAGAGAAAGGTCACTTGGGCTATCTCTGCTAACCTAAGAATATATCAGGAAAGAAAGGGTGCTGCCACCACCTCTTCCTAGCGATTGGTGGGAAAAGTCTTTATTTTGCATGCACCAGTCTTTACTTAAACAATTAGATGCAGTACCACCACCTAGTGTGTTCGCCAAGAGGTCCGGAGTCCAGCTGACCTAATACACATTACTGCCACCAGAGATCGCTGTCGTTCATTTCATGACGTAATCCAAAATGGCGGTCATGATGTCAGCTGATGGACGCAAGTACCATTATCCAAGATGGAGGCAAACAGTGTGTTCGCTATGACGTCTGGGCCTAGTACACAGTACCACCACCAGAGAGCGCTGTTGTCAGTTCTGTGACGTAACACAAGATGGTGGGGGAAAATGGCGGGAAACAGTGTGGTTGCCATGAGGACTGGACCTAGAACACAGTACTGTCGCCAGAGGGTGCTGTTGTCCGCTCTGTGACATAACCCAAGATGACTCTCTGAAGGGGAAATTGACTCAGCCTGTGCAGGGCTGCTGGAGAGATGAAGGTGTGTACTTTATTTATTTTGGAACACGTTATTTATGGATGGATTTGAGATAGTATATTCATCAAACTGACATATAACACATACTCTGACATGCTTGGGGTCACACCACACAGCCCACAGACCTGTAAACTACGCTCTGCAGACATGCAAACAACACCTAAATTACCGAAATAATTTCAGTACAGACATGCAAACTACTCATAAACTGTCCAAACAACGTATAGCACAGCCTACAGACCTGCTCACAAAATAATGCAACAGACACGCAAACAATGTCCGCAGGCACCGCCTGCAATCCACTGTTCAAAGGACCTCACTGGAGGCTACCACACACGCTCCCAGAAGTCGGTATGCACTGGCACCTTCCGCGAAATAATGCACAGGTGCTCATTTGGTTCTCGCAAGCAAGTGGCGGCGACATCCCTTTCATACTTGGTACCTGAGAAATTCCTCTCTAAATACATGTTCAACTAGGCACTGTTGCTGACGCAACCAGATGGGAGCAAAGACCTAGTTGCAGAGTGCAGAAGCTCCAAGGTTGCGAGCCACCACCAGACACAAGCCAGCACGAACCATCAAACCCACGGCGTTGCTGATGGCATATGAAAGTCATTCGAGTGTTATACTGACGTCACATGTCTATCTAAATAAGCACCAAGTCATCCTTTGGGTGGTGTGCATCTTTTCCACAGCTGGTGCAATCCCACTCTCTAGCTGTGGTCCAGCAAAGACCTATTTGCTGAGCGACTCAATCTCACAAACGCTATAGAAAACTAATTCCCCCCGCTCGCGATGCCTAATGGAACACGCGAGCGTGTCTAGTCGTGCTTAACTGCCAAGCGTAACTGACAGAGCGTGGCAAAATGCGCTCGCGTAGCTACAAACCACCGCAAGTGCATCTAACAAGGTTCTCAGTCTTATACTGATATCACATGGCTATGTAAAAATAAGAACCAAGTCGAACGCTCAGAAATTGTATAGTGCCACAGAAACAGTTAACACTCGCTTTTGTAAGAGCTTTCATAATGCCTCGGCTTGTATGCGTGGAGATTCTTGCCCTAACAGAACCTTATTTACGAAAATAGCGCAGAATAACATCGAACACATTCTTCCTCATGGTCCTAACGAGGCACCTTGTCCTTCACGTGTTAACCTTCCTGCTTTCAACATACGCAAACGCTCTCACCGCCATGTAGAGACTCCTATATCCCAGCACAAAGGATGTCTCATGAAATGAATATAGCAGTATCATTAGCTCTTATCGAATTTACCCTCTGAATTACTGATTCCGCCGGTGTGGAAGCACCGTCCACATTTTTTTTTTCTTTCTGCAGACCAGACATTCAGCGGTTATTTTACACAGATCGCCATATTGCACTGGCAATTAAACCTTACAAACTACCCTACATATCATCAAATATGGAAAGGCTCCTACTCAATTACACTGCTCTCCCACCGAGGACAGGAGCTTGAATATCAGGACATGAAACCGATCTCTGACCCATCAATATATCACCGTGTACAGTATCAATCTAGTAAACATGCAATGCGTACCCTGCACCATACAAAGTCAGCCCTTTTACATAATTCGTACATATATCACGAAGACAGACAGCACCATACGTATACTAGCGGCACTAGATATTTACCGTGAGGTTGGGTGGGTATCCACCCACAATGTGCGACCAGAGCGCCCTCAGTGGGCCGAAGTCACTCTCAGAACTGTTATACAAATTCGTCCTCGTTTCCCCCCTCGGCACAAACGTGTTACTGTTTCTCGTCCAACCTGCTTGCTTGCTTGCTTGCTTGCTCGCTTTCCTACACCCATCTCCAGACTCTGTGATTACAAGAATACATCTAATTTCTCATGGCTTGTTAGAATATCATACGATTTTCGCGGTACTTCTCGGTATCAAGCACACAGCGGTATCCTACCGATCACTTGCCCAACATAATTCCAAAGATATTATTTCTCTAAAAACCCAACACTTCAGCTAGGCGAGGCGTGCTGTAAGCCACTGATTAACTAGAAACTTACCCCACCTGTGAACACATTTACACGGAAACTTGAAAAAAAAAGAGAAAACTGATATTTACACTCGCCAATACCTATGTTCGTGATGTAGCAGATTCCAAATCATCCATATATATCTACAAGGTCAACTAAGGTTTTTCTCATGTCTAGAGAACTGACAAACGTGTCTTCTACATGCTAAATGCACACACCATAATCGATCTTCTCTCAACTAAATAAAGGCGTGAAATATGCAGAAGCAGTCAACCAAAAAATTTACATGGGAGGGAATAACAGTCGAGTGCAAACACACCTCCATGTTCAGTGTTCTCAAATTTCCATGCGGTCACGAAAGCTATCCAACACATACTAAGTATTACTTTGCTATTCGGTCGTCTAGAGGCCAACATGGTTAATTCATGTACATTCCTACACTCCAACAGGCCTCTCCATTCTGACAGCTTCTACCATTAATGGGAAACGTGAATCACCCCCGCACAGGTCACCAGCGCTGCATGCCAAGCACACATAGACAAAATCATCCTATAAAACCGGTCACATATATGTTTTATCATTGTACTTACAATTAAATATCATGATTTTGGACTCAGTTGAACGACATTCAACAATGAGCGAAGTATCAGAAATACACCCTGCTGATGGCTGTGGCTCTGGAAATAGAAATATCAGTGCCATCCCTATGACTTGACATATTCTTGACTTTGCTATCACAGTACTCGACGTCAAATCCATACCTTCCTTATGAATGGACATAGTCATTCCCTTTTGCACATGATGGAAAACCAACACATACTTTATAACCCTGATGCTCAAGGCGAACCTATCACGCACCCCTGACTACTAAGCATAATACTTCGTCTATAACTGATCGCTGGTGATACGAAATAATACTGACAGAAAATCAGCGATGGGTGGATGTGACTCGTAAGTTTCTCTTGCGAGTGCTACCACCGTGTCTTAGAAAGAGAGGTTTAATCGTCCTACAAACCGCCAGATGTTAAAAACCCCAATCCAAACGACTACAGTATGTTACTGCAACAAGCGGTCCTGTTTCTACATCTGGACACAAGTATCCATGTTAAAAGCTTAACTGGCTTTATAAAGCAAGCTATGGCATTACCTCCGAATGAACATGTTTTTCCGGACAAATGCCGAGACCGTGATCGTAGGAGTGTATATCATCAGACCAGCAGTCCGGTTACATAGCCCTCGATGCTACCTCATTATAAAATCGCTGAATTTTGAAAGTGATTCGGCTAAGGATCGTGGTATGAATCCGGTATTTGCACCCCCCCCCCTTTTCACGCCGCCGTCGCTAGGTATTTCTCTAGTATTTGTAACGCATTCTGTCTCAATGCAATATCAGAGGGTCGGTGATATATCCACTGGGCTACACCACACTATCCGCTAGAAATGCTGTCTGGGATTTGGAATCAAGTCCCCCCATTCAAGCACATACCTGTGGTGGATCCTATGGATAAGTCTTTCAATGATTACATCCACTACTGAATCATATTTCTGGCACTCTTATATCTCGAAACGAGTCACATTTCTCAAACCTATCTTCTACAGTAAAATTCCAGCCTCTTTTTGGTAGTGCCTACGCATCCTGCAACAGCCCTCTCAGACTCTGCACTACCATCCCTACAGCTTTGCGCATGTGATCGTTCCAATGTAATTAGGAATTGAGTAGAAGTCGGAGGAAACTATATCTACCACCTTCTGCATACCATGTAGAAACAGGCTAAGCTGCGACAGGACTCTGTTTTGACCATTCGATGTAAATGGGAACTGAGAGAAGATGAGGATTTTTGCCACTGCACTGTAGTGCACCCCCAAGCTACATACAAGTACTACATATACACGTCCATTCACATCTATCCCCACCCCCAAATGCTATCTTCATTATTCTGCACCATAAATCAGAGAAAAATTATGAAGTATAAAAGCTCAACTAACTTCATTCGATAGAAAACTATATCAGATTTTTACCGCATGTCCCTCCTCCCATATATCGAAAACGATCTAACATTAAAGCCCGTTTTATGTGCGGAACGTTGTAGCCTTAGGAGTGCTAGTGTTTATGTTCTCCACCTAGAAGTACCTTCCAGGTACTGATCCCATACTCTGGAATAATACTTACAATTTGATAGCTTGTTTGATTTACGTAAAAATGCTTCGAACTCCATCCGCCTAGAGCTCCATTGTGCATAAAAATCATCCGTTTCTTGATCTTCTTAACTGTCAGCTATTACATCACAACACTTTCAAATCTGTTACTATGCATCGATAAGGAGTGCTAAACTCCTCGAAATGGGCCGATCTCGAGAAATCTTGGGCACTTGGATGGGCGAGGACTTGGCAAGGTACATTCATTCACGAGACATGGAATGTAGCGGTCTACTTCTGGTCGATCGCAGATTAAATCGGTAACGCTGCTGCAGGGCGGGATGGTCAATGACAGTATGAGGGGGATCGTTCAGTTTCTAATTTTACCCTCAGACTGCGAGAATGCTCTGTGACTCCAATCAGCATAAAGATAGATCATAAATTAAGCACTATGCTCGAGGTGTTAGAAATATGTAGAGCGCTGTCTGATGATGATGTACATGTTCGAGAATTAACAATGCATAGATGTACTGCACAGTCATCTATCAACATTCGCAATGCTACTCGCAAAGTGGAGAAGGGTTGGTTTAGCTATGATACCGAAATTGGAAATCACGCTGTCACATTACTGGTAGGTGTTGGAATTAGTGTAAAATTGCTAAAATTTTTCACAGTATGAACTGTGATGCATATTATTTCAGTACAACAGCAGTGTCTTTTCCATCCCATTCGTCCACTAGCACTCCGTTGGTGACGACATGTAGTTTGGAAACCTGCACCAACGCTGTAAAACTTTTCCAGTTCACTTATGTTGTAAATGACTTTTATTTAAAATTCCCCATTGTGTGTGGTGTGTTATGGTAACAGCAGTAACAATATAATTTACACAATGCAACGTCTAGAGGTAGCCCAATTGACCTGTCTTCCCTCCAAAATTAAAACTTCCCGCCAGGACGGCTTGGAGGGGGTTGTGGCACTTTCCAGCCACCTTGGGTAACGGTACCTGCATCATCAACTTACGTCACAGCGGCCATTTCGAATAACGTCAACCGTGTCACAGTGGGACTTATTAAATAACTGTACTTTGGGCTGATGTGCTTATTGTATGCGAGAGGCAGTGGATCAGAACATCTTCATGTCACTTTAGAACCTGACACTGACCTTGAAGTGTGGTAGAAAAACATGTTTGGTAGTGTAAACAGCGTGTTAGAGCAGAAAAGAAATACTGTTTGAAACAACGAGACAGGGCCACAGGGGGTGACTCTTGTGACTTACAGTATAGTCCATAGGATACGATCATCCTCCTAGAGTACAGGTGATGGAACTTTAAACTGGTCTGTGCAGTTGATCAATACCTGTATATTTAATAGGATCGTCACATGTGCTCGATGTCTGCATGCAAGCGGTATTTGTTTTTGATATATGGAAGAAGGGGCATGCAGTAAAAATCTTCTCTAGTCCGCTATCGAATGCAGTGAGTTGAGCTTTTATAATTCATAATTTTTCTCTGACTGATGGTGCAGAATAACGAAGATACCATGTGGAGGTGGAGTGGGGGGGATAGATGTGAATGGACGTGGATATGTAGTACTTGTATGTAGTTTCGGGGTGTCCCACAGTGCAGTAGCAAAAATCTTCGTCTTCTCTCAGTTCCCGTTTCCGTCGAATGGTCAAAACAATGTCCTGTCGCAGCTTAGTCGGTTTCTACATGGTACGCAGAAGGTGGTAGATATAGTTTCCTCTGAGTTCTACTCAGTTCCGACTTACACTGGAACGATCACATGCGCAAAGCTGCGGGGATGGTAGTGCAGAGTCTGAGAGGGCTGTTGCAGGATGCACAGGGACTACCTAAAACGAGGCTGGAATTGTACTGTAGCAGATAGGTTCGAGAAATGTGACTCGTTTTGAGATATGAGAGTGCCAGAAATATGATTCAGTAGCGGATATAATCATTAAAAGACGTCTCCATAGGATCCAACGCAGGTATGTGCTTGAATGGAGGGACTTGAGTCCAAATCCCAGACAGCATTTCTATCGGATAGTGTGGCATTACAGATCTGAAAAGCTAGTGTACATTTATTATGGCCTCAATCATCAGGTGTTTGTCATACTTCTCAATCAACTATGGCATATAGCCCAGTGGATATATCACTGACCCTCTGACATTGCATTGAGACAGAATACGTTACAAATACTGGAGAAATATCTAGCGACAGCAGCACGAGGGGGTTGGAAATACCTGTTTCATACCACGCTCCTTAGCCGAATCACTTTCAAAATTCTGCGATTTTATCACGAGGTTGCACCGTGGGCAACGTGTAACCGGACTGCTGGTCTGATATACTCTCCTACGATCACGGTTTCGGTATTTCTCCGGAAAAAGCATGTTCATTCGGAGGTAATTCCATAGCTCGCTTTATAATTCCGGTATAGCTTTTAACATGGAAACTTGTGTGCACATGTAGAACCAGGACTGCTTGTGGCAATAACATACTGTAGTTGTTGGGATCGGGTTTTTAACATCTGGCGGTTTGTAGGACAATTAAACCTCTCTTTCTAAGACACAGTGGTAGTACTTGCAAGAGAAACTTACGAGACATGTCCACCCATCGCTGATTTTTGGTCAATATTATTTCGTATCGCCAACCGTATATATGGATGATTTGGAATCTGCTACATCACGGCATGGGTTTTGGCGAGTGGAAATATCAGTTTTCTCTTTTTTTTTCGAGTTTCCGCGTAAATTTCTTCGCTGATGGGATAAGTTTCTAGTTACTCGCTGGTTTACAACATGCCCCACCTAGCTAAAGTTTCGGGTTTGTAGAGAAATAATATCTTTGTGCTTATGTTGCGTGAGCATTCGGTAGGATACTGCTGTGTGCTTGATATCTAGAAGTACCCTGAAAATGGTGTGATATTCTAGCAAGCCATGCGAAATTAGATGTGTTCTTGTAATCCTAGAGACTGGAGATGGGTGTAAATAAGCGAGCCAGCAAGCAAGCATGCCCAGACCAGAAACACTAAAGCGTTAGTGCCAAGAGGGAAAAGAACACTGAATTTGTAGAACAGTTCTGAAAGTGACTTTGGTGCACCGCGGTTGCTCTGGGCATGCGTTGGTGGTGGATGGCCATCCGACCTCACAGTAAATCGAATATACGTTCGATGCTGTCTGTCTTCGTGGTATATGTACGAATTATGTAAAAGGGCTGACTTTGTATGGGGCAGGATATGAATTGCATGTTTACTAGATCGATACCGTACACGGTGATATATTGATGGCTCCAAAATCGGTTTCACGTTCTAATATTCAAGCTCCTGTCCTCGGTGGGAGAGCAGTGTAACTGTGTAGGAGTCTTTCCGTATTTGATGATATGAAGGGTAGTTTGTGAGGTTTAGTTTGCTAGTGCAATATGGCCATCTGTGTAAAATAACCACTGAAAGTGGTCTGTAGAAAGAAAAAAAAGCAGCATCAGTAATTCAGAGGGTAAATGCGATAAGAGCTAATAATTCTGCTCCATTCATTTCACAAGACATCCTTTGTGCTGGGATATAGGAGTCTCTACATATTGGTGAGAACGTTTGCGAATGTTGAAAGCGGGAAGGATAACACGTGATGGATAGGGGGGCAGGTTAGGACCACGAGGAAGAATGTGTTCGACGTTATTCTGCGCTATTTTCGTAAACAGGTTCTGTTAGGGCAAGAATCTCCATGCATGCAAGCCGAGACATCACGAAAGCTCTTATAAAAGCGAGTGTAACTGTTTCTGGGACACTACACAATTTCCGAGAGTTCGATTTGGTTCTTATTTTTACATAGCTGTATGATATCAGTATAAGATTGGGAACCTTGTTAGATGCACTTGCGGTGGTTTGTAGCTACGCATGCGCATTTCACAGCACTGTGTCAGTTACGCTTGCCAGCTAAGCACGGCTGGAAGCGTCTCGCATGTTCTGTTAGGCATCAGGAGCGGTGGAACAGTTTTCTATAACGTTTGTGAGGATGAGACGCTTTGCAAATAGGTCCTTGCTGGACTGTAGGTAGAGAGATTGTTCGCACCAGCAGTGGTGTTGCTGTTGTTGTTGAAGGTAGGCGAAATATTACAACAACAACAGCGAAACTGTGTCTCGAAATCTAGCATAAGATGCAAAGAGATTCTTGCAGTATGTAAAGTTGTTGTTGTTGTTGTAGCATTTCGCCTACCTTCAACAACAACAACAAAAATAATATAAGAGACGTTATGTCGATGCAGTTTGTAGGAAGGACAGTCTTTACTGTATGCCTACTCAACACAACAGTATTAAAAGGACAAAACTACTGTACTAAATGTACCCATACATAAGAAAACAATATTGTAATTACTGTTCTGCTAACTTACATTCCCCATAGGTAAGTAGCGTTTCTACCTTCTCTTCGTTGGTGTACATTCTACTCACACAACTCTTCAACTGAGCAGTCGAGCAGCCGACCCGAGCGGAACGCTGCTCTCTGCACCTGGCGTAGCTGCCCGCGGATAGCTCCTTGGAGTGGTCCCTAATAAGCTACAACTGGCGTAGCTGCCAGTGACGCTCTTCTGAGCGGCACGAACCCGCGCAAGCTGCTTAACGCTTTCGGGCGCTAAGTGGCAAGAGCTTCGGCTCCACTTCCTGCAACTTCGGTTGCAAACCTCCCCAGCGGGACTCTCCCGTTCTTTGGTAGCGTAATCTCAGTGTCAGGGGCCCGTTCACGTCGGATAACCCCGCGCACTGTAGGCCGCTCTCTTCAACCCGCGCTCTCTTGCGCCGCGCATTGCACTCCGCGCAGATAGGTCGTAGGGACCCCCCTCTTCTGTAGGAACAAGATACACAGTGCTTTCGCTAAAAAGCATTATTGTCGCTCCTTAAAAAGAGCAAAATTGTCGTGTTCCATCCTTCCCTATCCAAATAAATAATTACTCCTGAAACAGCGAAGATGTCCGATCTTTCCTGTGCTTCCCCACCACTCACCCGCAGCAAAGCTGCAGCACAAGAGGCGGTGATGCCGGCTACTCCCGCCATCATTTCCGTCCCACTGTCCACCTTCCAGGAGCAGGTTGCCCTGAAGGACCAGCAGATCGCGGAACAGCTGGAGCTGATCGCAGAGCTGATGGGCAGCGAAAACACACGAACAGAAACACCCACACCACACACACAGGCACCTGCTGAACAACAGAAGGACATGCCCCCTATTTCACCTCTGGCGGCCCAGGCACCGACGGAACCGGATCCAGAGCCGACAGAGGATACAACAAACACAGATGAAGACGGGCCGTGGCAGCAGGTCGGCCCAAGGCGCAAACAGCAGCCAACTACGCAAACAAGTGAGCCCACAAACTCACGAGGCAACGGCCGAGCGCTGCTGCCAACACCATCCACGCCGCGAACAAACAATAACAACACAGGGACCAACACAAACAACCCTGCGACTGCAGCAACCACAAACATACACGCAGCTACGCAGAACACGAACAACACAGCGACTGGCTTCCCACCGGTCATCATTCACAACTATGGAGACCTAAGTCTCCTAAACAAAGAATTTAACAATAAGCACAGCCCCACAACATACTACTCTAAGCTCACCGGGGAACACGCCGCACTGTACGTGGCGAACAAGGCAGACTACACGAATCTACTGGACTTTCTCAAAGAAAGGAAGGTAGAACACTTCACGAACAGGACAGTCTTGGAAAAAACACAACGTGATTAAGGGGATAGACTCACGAACCCCGACCGACACGGTACACAACGAACTCTCTGCTCTCGGGTGGGAGTGCATTCGGGTAAACCGGATGTCAGAGTTCGGCACAGCGAGACCGTCACATAACTACATGGCGGAGCTGGCCGACACGGCCAAATCCCGCGACCTGCTGAAGTTAAAATTATTTCTTCACATGGTCGTTAATGTAGAGGTGTACAACACGCCGCGCACCCCCCAACAATGCCACAACTGCCAGCGCTATGCGCACGCGGGTATCAGATGCGGTCTCGCACCCCGCTGCCGCATTTGCGCTGGCGGTCACACAACCCAACGCTGCAAACTCCCCAATACAGCACCTCGCAAGTGCGCCAACTGTGGTGCTGCCCATCCGGCAAACTACAGAGGGTGCATTGCATACAAAGCAGCTCTGAGGCGCAAAATCGCGAAACATGCGAAACCAACCGCCGTCACAGTTCCAAAACCGCCCCCGCGCCCAGTAAGAAGTGGAATATCCTTCGCTGGAGCGGTCGCTGGCAGCCCCAGCAGCGCGGGACGGTCAGAGGAGCCCCAGAGCTCAGAACACGCTCAGCAAACACCCCCAGCAACAGACACACAACAGACAAGCACAACAAATGACACCACACCCGCACCGGGCACACCACGCGAAACAAGCAACAACACCACCCTACCCCCTGAGATCGCGAACTGCAGCCCACCACAGGCTACAGAAAACGCACCCACACAGGGACAACCACAGCGCCAGAGGAGGAGGAGAAGGAGAAACAGCCGCAGCACGAGGAACACGACCGCACCACAACAAGTATACAGTCAACAGAACACCAACACCCGCGAACACATCCCGGACACCAACTCAACAACCCACATAACACACCCACTCACCTCAGAAAATACACAGGCGCCCACAACTGCCACACGAACAACCGACTCGCAGGCCAGCCCTCACCAAACGCCAACACTGGAACAAGCGGCCGCTAACACGACCAACAACTCCCAGGCCGACATGACCAACATCACAACAACATTCCAGAGAATAATGGAAACATTATTCCCCGGACGCACGACCACCGAAATAGTCACGAAGATTATGGGGTGTGTCTCACAACTCTTCATGCAGTTCATGTCGGGTACGCTCAACTGGACTAGCTTCCAAGCCACTATCACACCGCTCTTTACACTACTACATGGATAATACACCACACCAGCCCCGAAACGCAGACTTAAACACAATCACACAGGTCCTGTTTTGGAATGCCAACGGGATCGCAAACAAAAAAGCCGAGATGGCCGCGTTCATGGAGCGAAAGGGCATCCGAATCGCTCCTGTGAACGAAACACTGCTTACGCCTCGCAAACAACTAAACCTCCCAGGTTATTGCGTCTATCGTACCGACCGAGCGGATGGCAGGAGGGGAGGCGGCACGGCAATCATTATACACAGAGTCATAGACCACACGAACATCGAGCTCCCAGCACTTGAAAGACTGGAGGCTACGGCCGTTAGGGTCAAGTTCAACGGAGCCAACACCACACTGGTATCGCTATACAATCCTCCTAAAAACATAGTAACACGCGATATCAGCACAGTACTCAACATGGCACCGCGGGTAATAGCCGCTGGAGACCTCAACGCAAAACACCCCGATTGGAACTCACGAATACGAACCTCCAACGGCAAGAAACTGTACGAACACGCACTAGGCCGAAACTACATTATACTTGGGCCGGACGTTCCCACGTTCGTGCCTACACAGGCCCGACATAGGCCAGACGTGTTAGACATAGCCCTCATAAAGGGCATCACATGCACACTCAACCTAACGGTTGAAAACGATCTGGACTCAGACCACATGCCTGTAATACTGCACATGGAAGAGACACTGCAGGACATCGAACCACGCAGGATGCTTAACTACAAGCGTGCGAACTGGACACTGTTCAAGGAAACGCTTGATAGTCGCATTCCTGACACCCACGAAATTAACAACACACAGCAAATCGATGAGGCTGTGGAGGCTCTCACAACTGCCGTCCAAGACGCAATGACTGTCGCCATTCCATTTACAACACCAAGACAACACTCGACGGCCCTGCCCCAGGAAATCCTGGGCCTTATCTCAATGAGGAACCGCCTCAGGAGATACTGGCAGCGTACCAGGCACCCGTTCTATAAACTGCACGTCAACAGACTCCAGGGCATAATACGGAATAAAATCCAAACATTCAGAAACGAACAATGGGGACAGAAACTCGCTCGGCTGGATACCACACGTCCTGGCGTGTGGCAGCTGGCCAGACACTTCACCAGGGAGAAACATTACATTCCCACGTTACAAGGACCAGACGGCCCAGCCTACTCCGCGACGGAGAAGGCAGAGCTTATGGCCACAACACTTGCAGCGTCCTTCATGCCGAATCTGGTTCCTTCAGACCCAGCATTCACACTTGAAACGGACCAGGAGGTTACACGACTTGTAGCCCAGCCCTCGCGCGACGAAATCAGACGTGCTAGCACAAATGAAGTCACATGGGCTATCAAGCACACCAACGCTAGAAAAGCCCCTGGGCCTGATGGCATTCAAAACCGTGTCCTCCAGGAGTTCACGGATAAAGCCGTAGAATACCTCACACACCTAACGAATGCCATCCTGACACACCAACACTTCCCTGACTTTTGGAAGGCGGCCAAGGTCCTGATGTTCAGAAAGCCAGGGAAAGACCACTCCCTCCCACAAAATTACCGACCCATCAGTCTGCTGTGCTCGCTCAGCAAGATTGTTGAGAAGGTAATACTAAAACGTATCACTAGGCATTGCATCGCCAACGACACCCTAAGACCGGAGCAATTCGGCTTTAGGAATCACCACTCGACAACACAACAACTCCTCCGCGTAGTCGAACATATAACACACGGCTACAACATGAACAAAGCCACAGGGGCCGTGTTCCTAGACATCGAAAAGGCTTTCGATCGTCTCTGGCACAACGGACTCATACGCAAACTAAGCGAAGCTGGTTTCCCAGACGGACTCGTACGTCTCATACACTCATATCTCACGAACAGATGTTTCAACACTAACGTGCAGGATAAACAATCAACACAACACGGTATCCAAGCTGGAGTACCCCAAGGAAGCATTCTGGGGCCCATCTTGTTTAACCTGTACATTAATGACTACCCAGCGACACGAAACACGACGTTAGCCGTCTACGCGGATGACACAGCCATCCTCGCGCAAGACTGGAAACCGTCGAACATCAACTCACGAATACAGACAGCACTCAGAACAGCTGAGCCTTGGCTGGAGCGATGGCGTATTAAAGTAAACGTCGACAAGTGCGAAGCAGTTCTGTTCACACGCAGACCGAAACTACTGCGCAAACACCAACACTGTAGACCGATAACACTACATACACGCCCAATACGTTTCCGAGAGAAAGTCAGATACCATGGTGTCTGGCTAGACCGGAAACTTACATGGGGGGACCACATCGAATACGTTGCCAACCGAGCGCACGCGAGGCTCAAACAGCTCTACCCAATGCTCAACAGGGAAAGCACACTGAATAGGAGGGTGTCGAGGTCCTTATACACGACACTGATTAGACCTCTGATGACGTACGCAGCTCCCGTCTGGGGATATGCAGCTCCCACACGACTGCGCCGCCTGCAGATCATACAGAACAAAGTGCTACGAATCATTAGCAATGCTCCACGCTACACACGCACCGTGGATCTTCACCATGAATACCGCCTTGATACCCTCAAGGAAGTATTCAAGAAACACGCCACACGACTATACAGGAACTCGAGACACTCGAACAATCCTTTCATCCTCACTCTGGGAAACTACGATCACAACCACAGGTGGAAACACAAGCGACCAAAGACACTGCTAGCTAGGGCATAACCACCTATGGTAAACTAACATACGCAAACAGCGACAAACGTCGGTAAGCCCCTGCATATCAGCAATACTGACTGGCAACTACCAGCTGCTATTAGAGCCGACCAACAGGCCACAGCAGGGACACCGACGAGCTCGCCCACAGACGCACGAACAATCTCCCAACACTGCCTCACACTGTGCCTCCGGTATATGACCTATCGGACACAAGACCGATAACAAACATAACTGTTGCAGGTTGCAGGACGCTGAACGAGGACTCTGTACCAGCACCCAGCGCCAGCCGCCGAGCAGCACAAACGCACAACGTCAAGGTATCGACATGCATGATACCCACTACTAACAAAGCCTATCCTTGCACAACCTATCGCAGGCAGCAAGACAACCGCTGCTGCTCTTGCCGCCCGACCTAACTTTCGCAGAGGTTTTTTTCCCTTGGCTCTTGCCTTGGCACTTTTTTTCCTCTGCCCTTCAAACCGCTACCCTTCGTCAGATTTCGACCAATCTATCTCCAGATGAGCGCGTGTTAATGGTTAATCCTAACCAGACGTACGCAAACATCGCAGCACCCACATCCTGCGACACCTCACTTTAGTGAATACTAACCCTTATGCAGAGATGGCAGTAGACCTTTTGCGTTGGCCATCATGCCGGTGTGGGCGTGGAGGGGCTCCACCTCTTGTTAAAAAAAAAAAAAAAAAAATCTTCAACTGACGATGGTTGACAGAATGAAGGGTATGCATTCTACTTATGTTTATATTTCTACTCTGTCAACGTCAGCACGTGGATGTGTTCAATTACCCTGGGTACCGGCACTAAACACTGGGAGCGTCAACGTCAGTGTTGTGTTATATAATTAATAACGTTGTGTTTCAGTGAATGGGTCACTGTGATACATATTTGAATAGGTTTTTAGGGGAACAAATGAATTACTGAATTAAAAATACAGGGTGCCATTTAAAAAAGTCATACCACTGTTCATATCTTTGTAAAAAAACAAAGCTACAACGAAGAAAATCATGCTGTTTGATGTCCCCCTGATGGCTTAAGAACATTTTCCTGAAACATTTTGTAATTTGCATCTGGACAAACCGTTATTTAGGGTGTTGAAGATAAATAGGACACCCTGTATATGCCCCCTCCCTCTGTCCTTCTGCTCCTCTATCCATCTCAAACTTCCCCCAGGCATGTATAGCCACACATACTGCTACTGCAAAACAGCTCAATAATCCATGCCGATACTACTTCCACAACATGCCTGTCATGACATACAGTGTATATGAGAGGGTCTTAGAAAGCATTTATTTATTCCTGACATGTAGCCTGCCCTGCAAATCAGGTTCATAAGTCGGGTTGATACTACTTCCACACAACAGAACTGCCATGTGGGGCAGCCTATGTACCAGGGGCTGAAAAACCACACTTTTGCCCATATCTCCGATCCCATTGGAGCTAGGATACATAAATTACATAGTGCTGATGCTCATGAGATTTGCTCTTTATGTGTCCAATACAGATTAAATCTTTCCAGGGGTTTGGGAGATGATCCCATGCATACATTCATATGTATATACATATGTACATACATATAGTCTGCTTTATAAGCAGAGAGGAAAAGCAGAAGCACAATCAGTTCAAGCATAATAAAAGCAAAATGTTTCTGTGCAGTTCAGTCATTCCAACAAAATTATCAGGCATTTCAGTGTACTAGTGACACATTTTCACCAGGAGTAAACGAATTTGTACATGCTAAGAAATATATGTTGTGTAGCAAGAGTGTACCACAGCACAAAAGAAAGATTTTAACTTCACCAGTAGTAATAAGACGGAATGAATGTACCTGAATATCACCCTAGTTGCATACAGTGTGTCTTGAAGCTGAGAAATTGTTTCCAACTTCTTATAATGAGAATATGCGCGCGCACACACACACACACACACACACACACACACACACACACACACACACACATACTATAATTTTGTCTGGATGAAAAAGAAGCAAAATTAATATAGATCACATAAAGTACTGTTCCCACATATAAACGTATTTGTAAAGAATTTGGAAGCAAAACCTCTTGAATAATATAAATGCTAGTATCAGCAACTGAGAACCACAGCTTCATCTACATCCAAATCTACATGATTACTGCGCCATTCACAGTTAATTGTCTGACAGAGGGGCTCATCGAACCGCCTTTAAGCTACTTCTCTACCGTTCCAATCTTGAAAAGCACAGGGGAAAAACGAGCGCTTAAATATTTCCGGGTGAGATCTGAGTTTTCTTATTTTATTATGATGATCGTTTCTTCCTATGGAAGTGGACACCAACAAAACATTTTCATACTTTGCGGAGAAAGTTGGTGATTGAAATTTCATGAGAAGGTCAGAGCAGGGAATGGCTGTTTTAATGACTGTCACCGCAGTTCGTGTATCATATCCTTGGCATCCTCTCCGTTGCTTAGCGATAATATAAAATGAGCTGGCCTTCTTTGAACTTCTTCGATATCCTCCATCAGTCCTATCTGAAGCAGATCACACACAGCTGTACCCCAGAAGAGGGTGGACAAGCACCATGTAAACAGTCTCTTTAGTAAACCTGTTATACTTTCTAAGGATTTTGCCAGTGACTCTTCTAATTTAAGTTATTCGTTGTTGTAATTCCTAAGTATTTAGTTGAGTTTACAGCCTTTAGATTTGTGTGATTTATCGTGTAACAGAAATTTAGCGTATTTCTTTCAGTACATACTCATGTGAACGACTTCACACTTCTTGTTATTTACAGCCATTTGCAAAATCTGGAGCGTTCAGATATCTTATCTAAATCATGTTGTAATTCGTTTCGATCGTCTAATAACTTTACATGACGGTAAATGACAGTATCATCTGCAAATAATCTAAGAGGGTTGCTCTCATCGTCTTCTAAATCGTTTATCTAGATCAGGAACAACAGAGGGCCTGTAACATTTCCTTGGAGAACGCTAGATTTTACTTCCGTTTTACTTGATGACTTTCGGTCACTTTTTATGAACCGTGACCTTCCTGACAGGAAATCACGAATCCAGTCATACGACTCAAGGTCCGTAAAAAAAATAAGGTTGAGCAGTAAGCGTTCTGTCCTGCCATTGGCTGAGGCTGTGACGTCACGAAGCAACCGCCGCTGCCTCTGGAACAGCGCTACAAGACGCAGCCCGCGCATTTAAGCGATGTATTTGTGGAATGTTTCAGTTTCTACAGAAATAGTAAAAGGAAAATTGTTATTCTGCTATTTCTAGAAAGTTACTGCTATATTCTGTAACTTGTCCAGCTTTTAAACAGACACTGCTGAGTGCTGACTTTAATAAATCAAGCGTCTATAGGTCAAACTAAACAAAAATAAGTGCAAAGTACAGTCTGTTTTGCAGTTCTCTACAAAGTAAACGTTCGAAATGAGGATTCAATTTTCTAACTTTGACTCTTGGAAAAGTGTTAACTTGTAGACAAGCTCTATGTAACACTCATTTACATTCTGTTTACATCATGTCTACAAAAACACTGTCGTTTTCACTCAAGAAATTATGCAATTACTTTATTTGTAGGAAGCATTTGAATTACCTACCTGAACTGCCACAAACACACACACACACACACACACACACACACACACACATTCTTAATTTCTCACACCTCAAACCTTTGGCTTATATTTTTATCAAGGTGGCTGTATAATGTTTGCCCCAGTTGTTAAAATTCACTTATATAAAAGGGCATTGAATCAAAAAAAGTGCTGCAGAATACGATTTAGAGGAAATAGTGGTAAATTAGCTTACCGAGTCCGCCGTTCAGCAAAGTTGGTATGTAGTGTGGGAAACAATAAGCCAATCCTTGACACTGTCAGTGTAGAGTCTTGCTAGTTGTGAAACACAGTCAGAGGACCTTCACGTCTATCACTAAGTTTATATATTATTTAACTTTCACGAATATTGTTTATTTACATTCTAAAGCGATGACAAATACCACTTCCTTGCTTTCCGTTGCTGAGCGGCAACTGCTTTCTTCGACTTGTCCGTTGCAGACAGCCAACGCAGTCGGATAAATGTTCTCGTCCTAGCGTAAATCTTAATGATTTCTGGGTGAATAGTGGGGAATCGCTCGGTAAGTATAGCGCACAGGTTCTTGATGACACCAGTTTCCGTGGACAAACTGTCGTGTCCATGGATCTGGGCAAAAATTAATTCAAATCTGCTAACTGTTTCGAGCCACGTTTCTGAAGGCACAAGCAAATCCCCACGAGAAACCATGCCCAGCCATCCTCTCGATATCTCCTCAGGCAGTGTCAGTAACTCGCCAGTGGGTGTGGCCAGTGATCTGTCATACTGTCTGCATCGATAAGCTACATATCCAGCAAGATATTTAAATCCTTCAGTGCTACAATCAGAAGCCAGTGACATTAGAGGCACATCGGATTCTCCTACTCCAAAATCTAAGTCTTCTATCTCCTTCTCTCCTTCAACCATTGCCAACGCCTCAGACATATCAGGCAGGATATTGCCAAAAACAGTTGCGGTCACGAATCTTCCTTCTTCATCTGGCTCAACAGGCGATGCATTTGAAAGAAGAATATCATGAGCGTTTGCTCCCAACAACAACAGTCTTATCCGGCTCTTTACCTCGACTGGCGATGGATGATCATAAAAACGTCCAAGGCCTCTTATAAGAGAAAAAAACTTCTCCAAGCAGTCTTGATTTAATCTTGCTGTAAGTGTAAGTAGGTTGTTTAGGTTTTTTTATTGGTAACGCCACCTCTGTATGAAAATCACTGGCTGTGCTGTGTGCAGTCTGTGTCTGCTTTGCATTGTTGTAATACTCGCCATTGTAGTGTTGGGCAGCAGCAGCTGGATGTGAACAGCGCGTAGCGTTACGCAGTTGGAGGTGAGCCGCTAGCAGTGGTGGATGTGGGGAGAGAGATGGCGGAGTTTTGAAATTTGTCATGAACTGCTATATTTATATATGATGATATCAAGGTAAATACATTGTTTGTTCTCTATTAATATCTTTCATTTGCTAACTATCCCTATCAGTAGTTAGTGCCTTCCATAGTTTGAATCTTTTATTTAGCTGGCAGTAGTGGCGCTCGCTGTATTGCAGTAGCTTGAGCAGCGAAGATTTTTGTGAGGTAAGTGATTTGTGAAAGGTATAGTTTAATGTTAGTCAGGGCCATTCTTTTGTAGGGAATTTTGAAAGTCAGATTGCGTTGCGCTAACAAAATATTGTGTGTCAGTTTAAGCACAGTCTTGTATAAATTGTTCAAAGGGGACGTTTCATATGTCGACCCTTAGCCGATACCTCACTGGAATCTTCTGATTTTTTCTTGTAGTTTGTGTAATTAGTGTAGCTATTGTTTATTGCTAGCGCGTAATTGTAGAGAAAATCTCCTTTGTAGTTGCAGTCTTTCATTGTTGTACAGTAAAATAGTTGTGGCATGCATGTAGATTTGCACCAAGTATTTCGCAGCTGCAATTAACTAGATATTATTTTCAGTGCTATGTTAATGTGTTCTCTTATTTTTGATCTTCAAATTGTGTTTTTCTGTGTTGTCGTGTGAAATACTGTGACAATAATGGCGTGTGAAAAACGTAATACTAGGCTCCAAAGTAAACTGAGAAATGACAGTGAAAATGAAAGCAGTGTGTTAGTGCCACCGAGTAATGAATTAACTGATGTTCAAAGTAGTAATTTGGTAATTGTGCATAGGGAAATGGAGCGGGCTGCAAACAATGGTGTAGACAGTGAAACAGGTAGTGAACAGGGAAGCACTATGCCTGGCAAACAGCAGCTTATATCTAAACATGACATAGCTCAAGCTGAAAAAATATTACAGTAAAAACAACAATGCAGATAAGGGAAATGTATATTCACATCTTAATGTCTATGTAATTAAAGTGGTGCACCACAACAACTTATTGGAAAAGAAATATTACCATGAACTTGAAAAGAATATTATGTATGCAGTTACTGTTACTAGTCCCTTCTTACTGTACTTTCCTTTCCAAGTGCTCCATTTTTGAAGAATGTGGATCACAAAATTATTATTTAATAGATCTGTTGACAGAAAGTGTTCACATTAGCAAATGCATTTAATTTTATTTTATGAAACCAATGCCACAACACAGCTGGAAAACAGATGTCAAATGAAATAAGCAATTACGCAAACCAAAGCATAAAAACATCATTCAATAGCTATGTGGCATTTCGTAAGTCAGTAGCTCTCAACTCTCGTAGAAAGACACTTGTCATTATCATGTTTGCAGATGTAAGAATATTTCCCATCAATTCATAAGCATTTTCAGTAAATATCATAAATTACGAGCTCCACAGTATGCTTTCGACAAGGAAATGTCAATAGCGAGGATAATGGCCTCCCTTTTTTTTTCTACCTGTGCCGCTGAAAGGCTAATGGCTTTTTTTTTCGGACGGCTGTCGCCCAGGTGGGTGCCCGCGACGCATTACGTGCAGGTGGTCACTTAACTTTCTTACGGAAATATTTACGACAGCAGTTTCCGCTACAGTGACAGTCTCACATAAAAATATTTCACAGGTCAAGAATTAGCATTGCAAATCTGTAGAAAGAAAATCCTATAAATATAAGTGTCCAAATAAAATATTCGTCAGCATTGTGATACAGTCACGCATTTACGCACATTTCATAGCTCTTAAAGTACGATTCTTGGTTTCCAACATACTTCTTATTCCTCATATACGGTAGCATCATCTTATTGATCATAAACATATCTCAACAGCATAGTACACATCGTCATCGTAATAATAACTTCATAACACCTCAGTCAAATCTCAAAAACGTCGTAGCTTTCTGCAATAATTTCAAAACCTAAAAAAATTCTCTGCTCATTTCAATAGTGTCATCTATCTCAAACGTACTTTAAAATCATGCTCCCTTACCAAATACATCATTCAAAGCTCTCATAGCATCACAATGGTTCCGAAAAAATATGAACAGTTTACAAAGTACAGACAAAATACAGTTTCATAAGTGTGAAGTTACCCAACTGTGTATTGCGTAAACATGTGACACTGATGTAGTAAAAACGTTTGTCTGTCTCAGTTAAATGATCAGATAGCTGTGTAATTCTGTCTTAGAGAAATATGGTACCGATGTGTAAAGTTGTATAAGCAAATACCATATTAGCTAGGGTTCCTTGTGGTTGCCACACACATGGTACACAAAGTAAGCGTGTACCCCCCTGAGGATTAATGTAATGATACCCTCAGGTGTTACAGATTACAACAATGGAATGAAATGTATTACGGAAAACCTTTGTATCATTGTCCTTCAAATATCTTTAAAAATAAATGATTTAAGTACAAAATTAATCACTCAAACACATGTCCTGTGGCGCTAAATGTGCGTCTTGCTGTAAGATAATCTCTGTGAAAGTGTCATAGTTATTGTCCTCTGAAAGCTAAGTTCTGCAGAAGTCAATGTACTTACCTCATGATAAACAAAAGTGAAATGCTTTGCATAGAGATATCTTAGTTATTACGCTTATTGTTGTGATGATGAAAGTACTGTGCTGTAACGTATTGTTGTGCTATGGAAAAGGCTGTCTCCTTGTAGCTATACCACAAAAGTTACTAATAAAACATGTTTTGCTTTCCAGAAGAATTCAGAAAAACTGTGCAGATATAAAACAGATACACCGCAAAAGCAACATTGTAAATTGTCACTCATTAGTAGCGTCGTGATAAAACCGTGTAGTTGTCACTTAAACTAACCACTGTGTCGTCTGGTATCTCACAGAAAGTACATTAAACCCAGAATGTATTTTCAAGTAAACCAAAATGTTGCATTAAAATCTCATTAGCAGTACTGGTATGTGTCCTAAGTATGTAAGCCTGATAGTCGTTACGTAATCGTGCAACTAACAAGCAAGAATGTACAAATACAACACTGTGTCGTCTGTTGACTATAACAATGCATTCGTAATTTCTGTTTAAAAATATTCCCTAGGTTCTAGACTGGATATTTAACTTCAAACATTGTTGCATGTTAACAGTTTCTTAAGTCTGACAAAGCATACTAGAAATGTGAAGTGAAAAGTTTTATGGCAAAGACAAAGTTAAAAAGCAGATTATCTTTCAATAAACGGTTTTACATGTGAAATGTGGTGTAAACCTTTACTCTTCCTAGTACGCAGAGTTTCAACTTCAACGCAATTGTCATGCGGTATACGTCGGTAAAGAATACTGGAATTTTTCTCAAGGTTAGCGTCTATATTATTTTTCTCTGAGCCAGCCGGCGCACGCGGCTGTCTGCGGTGCGAGTCATTGTCTGTCTCTTTGTTGGCGCACGTTGTTATTGGGATTAGGAGACCTAACTTCTACAAATTCACGTTGTCGAAAGTGCCCTGCTCTGTTTGAATCCCACCAGTTCTGATGCCATTCAGGTCTGTCGTTACGAATATATCGTCTGTCGTCATGTCGGTAGATTCCGTAGTTTCTTCCTTGTCCGTCACGTGGTGGAGAGTTTCTCCCTGAATCGTAACTGCGCGCTGGTCCGTTGCGTCTAAAGTTATTCTGTCTCCCTTGATAGTATTTATTTTGGTTCCCATATTGTGTGTTTATCTTATTGTCTCTGTGATAGTCATTACCACGGAGAGGTGATCTTTCCCTGTAGTTATTACTACTCTGCCAACGGTTCTCATACGGGTGGTGTCTGTTTTGGTCACGATTTGTGTTGTGAGAATAGCCTTGTCGTGTCAAGTTATTACTTCTTTCATCGCGGAATTGCGACAGATGTGACCTGTAATTGTTGTGTTCCTGGTTTCGTGTTCCGCGATTGTCAGTGTCAATTTCTAATTCTTGTAAGAGTCCCTGAAATGCTTCAATGTCGTCTTTGCAACGTCCTGCCAAAATAATATGTCGTAAATGTTCAGGCAGTTTGATTAAGCAAATGCGGATGAGTTCTGAGGGGCTGTATGGGTTTCAAAGATACTGATTCTTATGCAACATGTCTTCAAAATACACTCCTGGAAATTGAAATAAGAACACCGTGAATTCATTGTCCCAGGAAGGGGAAACTTTATTGACACATTCCCGGGGTCAGATACATCACATGATCACACTGACAGAACCACAGGCACATAGACACAGGCAACAGAACATGCACAATGTCGGCACTAGTACAGTGTATATCCACCTTTCGCAGCAATGCAGGCTGCTATTCTCCCATGGAGACGATCGTAGAGATGCTGGATGTAGTCCTGTGGAATGGCTTGCCATGCCATTTCCACCTGGCGCCTCAGTTGGACCAGCATTCGTGTTGGACATGCAGACCGCGTGAGACGACGCTTCATCCAGTCCCAAACATGCTCAATGGGGGACAGATCCGGAGATCTTGCTGGCCAGGGTAGTTGACTTACACCTTCTAGAGCACGTTGGGTGGCACGAGATACATGCGGACGTGCATTGTCCTGTTGGAACAGCAAGTTCCCTTGCCGGTCTAGGAATGGTAGAACGATGGGTTCGATGACGGTTTGGATGTACCGTGCACTATTCAGTGTCCCCTCAACGATCACCAGTGGTGTACGGCCAGTGTAGGAGATCGCTCCCCACACCATGATGCCGGGTGTTGGCCCTGTGTGCCTCGGTCGTATGCAGTCCTGATTGTGGCGCTCACCTGCACGGCGCCAAACACGCATACGACCATCATTGGCACCAAGGCAGAAGCGACTCTCATCGCTGAAGACGACACGTCTCCATTCGTCCCTCCATTCACGCCTGTCGCGACACCACTGGAGGCGGGCTGCACGATGTTGGGGCGTGAGCGGAAGACGGCCTAACGGTGTGCCGGACCGTAGCCCAGCTTCATGGAGACTGTTGCGAATGGTCCTCGCCGATACCCCAGGAGCAACAGTGTCCCTAATTTGCTGGGAAGTGGCGATGCGGTCCCCTACGGCACTGCGTAGGTTCCTACGGTCTTGGCGTGCATCCGTGCGTCGTTGCGGTCCGGTCCCAGGTCGACGGGCACGTGCACCTTCCGCCGACCACTGGCGACAACGTCGATGTACTGTGGAGACCTCACGCCCCACGTGTTGAGCAATTCGGCGGTACGTCCAGCCGGCCTCCCGCATGCCCACTCTATGCCCTCGCTCAAAGTCCGTCAACTGCACATACGGTTCACGTTCACGCTGTCGCGGCATGCTTCCAGTGTTAAAGACTGCGATGGAGCTCCGTATGCCACGGCAAACTGGCTGACACTGACGGCGGCGGAGCACAAATGCTGCGCAGCTAGCGCCATTCGACGGCCAACACCGCGGTTCCTGGTGTGCCTGCTGTGCCGTGCGTTTGATCATTGCTTGTACAGCCCTCTCGCAGTGTCCGGAGCAAGTATGGTGGGTCTGACACACCGGTGTCAATGTGTTCTTTTTTCCATTTCTAGGAGTGTATTTCATAAGACTGGAAAATTCAGATTGTTCGAAACGTTTCATCATTATGATGCTATGTTTTACTCGGTCTTGTGTGGCTTGAGACCAATATGCTGAGAGGAAGGCATGGTAAAACTCTCCTGCACTGTGGCAATCGTGAATTACCGATCGCATTCTTACAGCTGGTTCATTCTCCAAGTAGCCACACATAAATTCTAATCTGTGCTCCAATGACCAGTTGGGAGGAAAACAATGAGAGAATTGATGGAGCCACGCTTGTGGATGAATGTCGTTGCCGGAATTCTTAAATATTTTGAATTTACATGTAGTAATGAACAGCTTATAGTCAAAATCATCATGTCGGCGAGTCGCATATCGGTCATTGTTACGTCGAGTCGGCTGTTGAATCTCAAAATTCGGTGCACATTGCCAATTTCTTTCATAATTTCCGAAATGCGCTGTGTTATTATTTTGTGGCTGTTCCGTATTTCTGTGTCCCTCTTCCTGTATTGGGGCGCGAGTATCCTCTGAAATACGTAATTCTTGTATTACCTGTGTCAGCTGATCTTGTACTTCCCGGATTTCTCTTTTGTACTGTGTACTGATTTGATTTTGATTGTTTGAATTTTTTAATTTGTTCATACTCGTCTGTGTCAGTGAAGGCTACAGGTCTTGTGTTATTCAGATCATCATCTACCTTTGTAGATAAGTTAGTGAACTGATCTGAAAGTTCGGCTACTTTATCCGATAGTGAAATTATTTCCTCTGTATGTTTTTCTGAACCAAGTTTCAGAGTATCTACTGTGTCCTTTAAGTTTTCCTGAGTTTTTGCAAGTTGCGTAACCGAATCGGTAGATGCAACTGAGTCAATTTTAGCTTGCAAGGTGTCGTGATTTTCATGAACAATGGTTGGCAGTTCTTTTATAGCTGCTTCGTGATTCTGTAATGCATTTTCATGCCGCGAAAAAATAGGTTGAAAATGCTCACATATTTGTGTTTTTACGTCATTACAGACTTTTTGACATTTCGATTCAATGTTATGTAACTCAGTAGTTAAATCTTCACGTGTTTGTTCAAGTGTTTGTTCCAATGAGTCTAACTTTTTAAGATTTTGTTCCACTGTGTCTAACTTTTGAAGCTTTTGCTGTGTTTGTCTCTGATTTTGTTCGATTGTGTCTAACTTTTGAAGCTTTTGCTGTGTTTGTCTCTGATTTTGTTCCATTGTGTCTAACTTTTGAAGCTTTTGTTGTGTTTGTCTCTGATTTTGTTCCATTGTGTCTAATTGTTGCTGTGTTTGTCTCTGATGTTGTTCCATTGTGTCTAACTTTTTAAGATTTTGTTCCACTGTGTCTAACTTTTTAAGATTTTGTCCCATTTGTCTCTGATTTTGTTCCATTTGTTGCATTAATTGCAATAATAATGTATTTGTGTCTGGAATCTGTTTCTCTACGCTTTTCGGCAGTGCATTTGCACCGGCAACATTCACATTTTGACAAGCAGAAAATGTGTCTTGACTTATTTGAGAAAACGGTGATGACCCAAAACCTGAATCTACAGTATTTGCGAAATTGTGTCCTGTCATTTCGGATTCCTGAGCGAGCTGTTGCCGACCGATCGATCGATAATGCTTCCCTGTTCACTACCTGTTTCACTGTCTACACCATTGTTTGCAGCCCGCTCCATTTCCCTATGCACAATTACCAAATTACTACTTTGAACGTCAGTTAATTCATTACTCGGTGGCGCTAACACACTGCTTTCATTTTCACTGTCATTTCTCAGTTTACTTTGGAGCCTAGTATTACGTTTTTTACACGCCATTATTGTCACAGTATTTCACACGACAACACAGGAAAACACAATTTGAAGATCAAAAATAAGAGAACACATTAACATAGCACTGAAAATAATATCTAGTTAATTGCAGCTGCGAAATACTTGGTGCAAATCTACATGCATGCCACAACTGTTTTACTGTACAACAATGAAAGACTGCAGCTACAAAGGAGATTTTCTCTACAATTACGCGCTAGCAATAAACAATAGCTACACTAATTACACAAACTACAAGAAAAAATCAGAAGATTCCAGTGAGGTATCCTCGGCTAAGGGTCGACATATGAAACGTCCCCTTTGAACAATTTATACAAGACTGTGCTTAAACTGACACACAATATTTTGTTAGCGCAACGCAATCTGACTTTCAAAATTCCCTACAAAAGAATGGCCCTGACTAACATTAAACTATACCTTTCACAAATCACTTACCTCACAAAAATCTTCGCTGCTCAAGCTACTGCAATACAGCGAGCGCCACTACTGCCAGCTAAATAAAAGATTCAAACTATGGAAGGCACTAACTACTGATAGGGATAGTTAGCAAATGAAAGATATTAATAGAGAACAAACAATGTATTTACCTTGATATCATCATATTTAAATATAGCAGTTCATGACAAATTTCAAAACTCCGCCATCTCTCTCCCCACATCCACCACTGCTAGCGGCTCACCTCCAACTGCGCAACGCTACGCGCTGTTCACATCCAGCTGCTGCTGCCCAACACTACAATGGCGAGTATTACAACAATGCAAAGCAGACACAGACTGCACACAGCACAGCCAGTGATTTTCATACAGAGGTGGCGTTACCAATAAAAAAACCTAAACAGCCTACTTACATAAGAATATACTCAATATTATAAACAGCTAAGTCACTGAACAGACCCAAAAGTGACTGAACAGTTTTCAAAAATCCTTTCTGGAATGGTAGGAGATGCTTCTCACAACACTTATAAAATTTACGTAGGCACTGTTCTTGCTCTTGAAAATTGACACCAAATCCACAGGCTAGTAATTTATTACTTTCTTTTGTCCTTGAATTAAGTACATCGAAAGTCTCATCCACCAACTGTATGAAATCACTGGCGTGACCTTCTTCAGGCATAAAATACCGAATCGCCTGTGCAGTTGTATTTGATAGCAGCTGAGCTGCTGAGTTTACTCGCTGTCGCTCTCTGCCCTTCACTGTAATGTGTTGCTGAGATAACTTGGGACATATTTTCATCTCGCCACTGACCAAAACTAACAGGTTCTCGAACACAGTTTTTGTCACAGACTTGTTTTCCAACATTATTCCTTGATCCAGCAAGTGGTTCCTTAAGAGTTTGAGCAAATGGGGAACGTCAGCAAACACCCACACACGTCTCAGAGAATCACACGGGTGTGGAAAACAAGTATTTTCATGAGTAATGCCAAGCTCCTTCCAGACAGAACTATTCTTTGCACCCATGTCTGCTACTGCAGCCACAACATTGTAGCAAATGCTGGCCAGGGAAACAATTACTTCGTTCAAGAGTGCTGCTGTCATCTGAACGTCAAAATTGAAATAGATGGGCTGCTTCCACGTTGCAAACAAGCCTCGGACCATGACAACGAGGACATTGCTGTGAGGTCCACGAATCCTGTCATCTTGCTGATCGTAACAAATTCTACTGTCAATATTCATTTCATCAAATGACAAAACACAAATACGTCCCCTGTCAGACAGTGTTGCAGCCTGCATTTTCATCATCACTAAAACATCCTTCAGAATTCCTGGTTGGCAACTGAAACTGCGATTAATCCAAGAACGCAAGGTTGACACTGCAGGTAGAGGATATCCGAGTTTTTCTCTGAGGAAATTGTAACTCTTCTGCGAAAGAGCACGTAAAGTAATAGATTTACAAATGTCCTCTTTGCCCCATCGAACCCGTTTTGAACCATGCAACAAACTTCTAATTTGATTGATTTGGTTGGGAGAAAATATTTTGCCCAGTATTCGATTAGTTTCACGAGACACAAGTTCCTTTTTATTAAATTCTTCTTCGTGCAGACGTCGTTTCATTGAGGACACTATCACAGCACAGGCCTACATTGATATTTTAAGCACCTTCTTGCTTCCCACTGTTGAAGAGCAATTCGGGGATGACGAGTGCATCTTTCAGCACGTTCGAGCACCTGTTCACAATGCACGGCCTGTGGCGAAGTGGTTACACGACAATAACATCCCTGTAATGGACTGGCCTGCACAGACTCCTGGCCTGAATGCTGTAGAACAGCTTTCGGATGTTTTAGAACGCCGACTTCGTGCCAGACCTCACCGACCGACATCGAAACTTCTCCTCAGTGCAGCACTGCGTGATGAATGAGCTGCCATTCCCCAAGAAACCTTCCAGCACTTGATTGGAAGTATGCCTGCGAGAGTGAAAGCTGTCATCAAGGCTAAGGGTGGGCCAATACCATTTTGAATTCCAGCATTACCGATGGAGGGCGCCACGAAGCTGTAAGTCATTTTCAGCCAAGTGGTCGGATACTTTTGATCGCATAGTGTAGTCAGACAGGAAGGACTGGAGATTGTCTCTTAGAAAGGTATCTACCGAGTTTTTATCTGCTTTTGTAAATAGATGTAAGATGCTTTTATTTTTGGTGTGTTTGCATGTTAGGGTATTCAGTCTAGCTACAATAACCTTGAAGTCACTAATCCCTGATGCTCCCTACTTGGTCACGATTATTTGTTTCTAAGACGTCAAATATGTTTTCGCAAACGCTTACACTTTGAGGGGGCTTCTGAACTAAATGTTCAAAATAACATTCTGAGAAGGCATTTAGAAAGATTTCGGACTACATTTTATGCATACAACCGACTTTATATATGTATTTTCGCCATCATATTCAGGGCAGATCGAAGTCACCACAAACTATAATTGTATGAGTGGGGTAAGTACTTGAAATGAAACTCAAATTTTCTTTGAACTGTTCAGCAACTGTATCATGTGAGTCGGGGTTCGGTAAAAGGAACCAATTATTAATTATTCTCATTGCCAAATAAAACCTTTAAGTATTCACTAAAGGTTTAAGACATAACATATGTCACGCATTTTAATGAACGTTACAGATGTCTTCAAATACACATGAGCAGAAATTCACAGGTACTAGATCCTGGCAGATAGGTTCACCAATTTATATCTTGACGTACGTTAACAAGATGAAACATATGATGAAATAGATAGTAATTGTCTACCAATCAGAAAATTCACAGAAACAGATCCTGGAAAAAGTTCAACATAATTCAAGTGTTCTACTGTGTCTGAAATTAGGTTTACTAGTCCATAGCAAACCAAAGATTCCCTGATTTGAAGGAACTATGCCCTATCATAGATAAAGTTAAGACCCATGTAATAAATTAATGAATGCAGTGTGATTGTAACAATACAAATGAAAGTTAACTGCGCAGAACACACATTAAACACGCAACGGAAGAAATATCAAGCACAGTGTCAGTAACTTGAACATAAGTACTCATGAAAAATCATTTATAAGATTCCAGCAATGGTGATAAGATTCCTGCAATGGTGAATGTGTTGTAGCAACTTAGTTTATTGTTGCAGTGTCAAGGGGACGTAAACCCCTAATTGGCACGTCTACAGATGTTCTGTTTCTAGTATTATGGCTATGAATATCACTTCTCAACACAAAATCAGAGACATTGTTTCCAATGTACAATAAAACATTGTAGATGCTATCTGTGACAGGAAATATAAGACTAAAATGAACAATGCAACAGTTAGCTGAGACAAAGGCAGCGTATCGCAACACGCAATGATGCAATGGCAGCAGACCAAAGGCTATGCCAATTTGTACTTAAATATCAAGTAAATGATCAGGGGAAGTGAAATGAGAAAAAAAAATTAGTTCCGCGTAATACAAGCATTTCAAAAATCAAGTGAACAGAGGAAGACATGACCTCATAACAGCACAAAAATACGTGATATGTAGGCCAGTTATGCAGATCTCATATGAACTCAGTTCCATAAACTACTCAAAATATTTAATAAGCTACACTGAATGGAAGTTTCACTGAGTTGATCATACTACTTTTCGGATTAAGCGACTGAACTAGGATTCTGTAACAACCCTTCACGCTTCTGACCTCACAAGACAAAGAATTGGCAACAGCTTATGGAACATAGTTCTATTTGCAGTGTTCATAGCAACTTCGCCAAAAAAAAAAAAATCTGTATGTAATGTAAGTACCTCGCAAATGCACAACGAAATAATTTTGCAGATAGGCAGTGCCTGCAGCCAACCCCAAAAACATGAATTTCTTCACCATGCAGTGAGCACAGCGACCAGCTCCATTTAACACCGCTCGTCTCATCTTCACCACGACCAGCATAAGACAGGCAATTCAAATCTTAACCCAGAGTTCCTCGCTCGGTATGGAGCGATGCGATAGGCTCACAGAACCGGAACCCAAACATATGACTTCTTGTAATCTTCACAGACTACATAACCTTACTGTCTGCAGTCGACTCTTGCAACAGAAAACCAATTTTACGTATCTTCACTAATAACTATTTCGTGAAATAAAGTAATCATGCAATTAAAAATTGGTAGTCCCTATTTAAAACGTAAATTTTCCTTTTTAAGCGTCTTGAAAAATTTACTGTACCGTTTGATTCGCTGCTAGGAAACGTTCTCTTATGAGTCCATTTTACTTAGGAAATGAAATTTTTGTCTGCCTCTTGAAGTATAATTTTGGGTATAACTGCTAATGTAACAAATAGGAACTTCCTTAATCCAGAGTCCACCAATACAGAAAACAATATAATTTTAAAATTTTTCACTAAATTAACCTTTAGTTTCATTGTAAGCAACGAATAAAATAATAAATTGTCAAAAAGTAGACAACAGATTGTTTCGTGGAGGAACCACGTTGGAACAACTGGGTCATACAGTAATCAAACTCCCGTCATTTCCTGTGGAAACAAGCTCAGAAACACTTCCATGGGAAATTCACAGCTTACATCTACATTTGGTCTGACCTCTTCAGACAAGTCAGGCACAGCTGCTAATTTGTATGATGTAAACCATCTTATTTGTAAGTCCATCGCCGGCCAGGGTGGCCGAGCGGTTCTAGGCGCTACAGTCTGGAACCGTGCGAGCGCTACGTCGCAGGTTCGATTCCTGCCTCGGGCATGGGTGTGTGTGATGTCCTTAGGTTAGTTAGGTTTAAGTAGTTCTAAGTTCTAGGGGACTGATGACCTCAGAAGTTAAGTCCTATAGTGCTCAGAGCCATTTTTTTGTAAGTTCATCATGGCTGGCTCATCTTCACTGTTGTCACCAACATTATCGTGGACTGTGTTTTCAGTGAGTATTTCAGGGCCTGAAGATCCAGATGTACTTCTTTGACGGAGAACATTTTCAGGAGCGTCTTCAGGGTCACTTACTGCCTCAGATATCTGTGTGTCCAAATCACTCGGAATTTCTTCTTCTAAGAGACGGACGTTTAGATTATGGGTGGCGTCTCGAAACTTCCATGAAGACATAATGCCTAAAACCAATTAAAGTCCCAAATAACAAGCAAGAAACGGATCTAGAATTTAATAAATTTACATCCAATTACGAAGTTAATTATAAAAATACATGCAGCCCCAGTCGTGTCCTGTCAAAAACACAAAAGTTGCAGAGCAAACTCAAATTTATGTTACAGTAACTTTTGATATACTTACATCCACAATCAACGATTGCCTGAATATGATCGTTACGCAAAAACCACACGTTAAGTAAATTATGTAGCAATAATTTGTATTCACCAATCTCCTACAGTCACGTAGCTAACATTCCTCGCCGGCTGTAGCTTTGAACGTTGTAAGCGACTGCTACATTGCACTATATCCGTAGAAGTACCTCAGTGTAACACATGAAGTCTGTCTTGCTATAGCATCGGTGGTTTCACGCGAAAAGCACTGGCAGGTCTACTTAACAATAATAATAATAATAAAATGCTGGTTCGAGGCAGAAACTCCTTGGGCCCAAATGGCTAATGTGCATAACCTATTAGCAGATGTATGTAAATGATGCGCTTAGAATCACCGACACTTTAACTACACTTGGTTATTATATAGTTCTCCCAAGTAGTTTCCTAGATATGGTCACATTCTGCGTATTTTATCCTTCGGCAGCCATTGAAATAGAATGACGAGGATACTCTCTAGTGCTATACAAATCTTTTGCCATCACTTGCCTTGCTGACATGGTTAGAGTGGTAGGGATGTTCTGTTGTGCTCCGCATCAGCATCTGTTCGTGTTCGTATTTTATTTCCATCTTCAAGACTTCTTCTGCGTGCGTTTGTGTGGTGTGTGTGCGTGTGTTTGTCGTCACCTTATTTTGTGGATTATCGAAACTGCCGGCACTGCTGCTGCCACTGTCTCTGCCAGCCTCCCTCTTTGACGCCACCGCCCCATCTGTTTATCGTAGTCACCGCATCACCCCAGACATCGCTGCTGCCATCTTCGTCACATCAGAGACATTCTCATCGTTCATATCTCCACTGTAGCTCGTCCTAGCGAAACTTCAGCTGTCACCCACACCTCGCAGCGCCTCTAATCACTGTCTGACATCACGGATCACCCCACAACGTCTATAATATGTATCTCTCCATCTCATGTTCCTACTGTAACTACATGGAGCATGTCCTCTAACCCATCCTACTCTACATATATCCCCCTTACACACGGTGTCCTCTCCCACCACTGCAGCAAAACACGCATTTCTCTCCGTCCCTACCTCCCTCTACCTTTTCTCTTTCAACTGCGATTCACCAGCCACCACATTCACCACTGCCACACACATCACAGCCCACCGAGCATCAGTTGCAACAAATCACAACATAGGTGTACTACCTCAAGTCTGAGTGCACAAACCAATGAAAGCCATGCTGAAGGACCTGCACAGCTTCCAGGTAACCTGCAACAAAGTCACATCCTGCCACCCCCCGCCCATAACCATCCTTCTGCCCAATAACAGTTAAGAAACCAACAAGACGTCGAAACACCAACATCTCTCCAACCCCCAAACTTAATAAAACCGCAGATTAAACCTGATGACACTCAGCATACGAACACAACTCCTCTTCCTCCAACATCTTCCCCTAACATTCACACCTTCACCCTCTCCAACCCAGGTCCAAAATTCCTCAAGCCCATATCCCTCACCCTCGAAATCAAGAAATACGCTGATCAGCTAGAATATTACGACCACCGACCTCCTATCGATATAAACCCGTCCAGACGATAGCAGTGCCAGCTGGCGAGGAATGACTGCTGGTCAGACAGACGCATGACGCATGTAGTATCAGGGAGTGTGCTATCCACAAGTAGAATGGGGAATGTGCACTATCTATCTGAGTTTGACCGAGGGCAGAGTGTGATGCCCGGAGGCTAGGCATGAGGATTTCGGAAACTGCACCACTTGTCGAGTGACTGAGGAGTGCTGTTGTTAGTGTCTTCATCACGTGGTGAAACCAAGGTGAAACCACATCCGGATATCATGGGGTTGAGTGGCCATCTCTCATTACAGATGACGGACATTGTAGGCTGGGCAGACTGGTAAAACAAAGCAGGCTTGGATGCGTCTTCTTCCAGGGTAACAGCTGCTTGACACCTGTACTGTGGGGTGGAGACAAGCTGGTGGCGGCGCTGTTATGCTTTGGAGAACATTCATGTGGGCATCCATGGGTCTATTGTAGCTCGTTCAAGGTACCACGACTATCGTACACTGGTTACAGATCGTGTACACCACTTCACGACTGTCCTGTTTCCTGATGGCAGTTACATTTTTCAACAAGGTAATGCACTATGTCACAAGGCTAGAAGTGTGATGGAGTGGTTTTTAGGAACACAGTGGCCAGTTACAGTTGATGTGCTGGCCCCCCAACTTGCCAGATCTGAACCTAGTTGAACACATGTGGGATGTGATTAAACATGGCGTCAGAGCTCAGTGCCCCCCTATCCAGGACTACGGAAATGAGGTGAGTTGAGTGTGTAGATGTAGTGCCAACCACCTCCAGCAACTTACCAAGGCCTCATTGCTACCATGTGGTGGTGTGTCTCTGGTGTTATCTGTGCCAAAGGTGGACATACTACCTATCAGGTAGGTGGTCATAATGTTCAGGGTGAACAATGTATCTACCAAGCTTCCACATCCAACAAATCATCCAAAGAGAAGATACCGTATTTCTTAAGTCCCTGGACCCCAACTTTCTCGCTGACCTCCTCTCCAAAATTCCTCACATTATCTTTGGCCCCTTAGCCCCATAAGGAAGTCACACCACCAGACCCTGTTCCTCCTGTTCTCTCGCCCTCCTGTAATAATCACCAATGTCGACTTTGAAATCACGGATAAGGAAGAGGAATCCAAAGTGAACAACAATGCGAATTTAGAAGCCCTTAAGATCAATAGCAATCTTAGTCCTACTCACCTCATTTGTGTTTTTACTGAATCCACCTGCATCATAGGTCTTCTCATTAAAGAAAGGGTCCTGATATACCACCAGTGCCACAGGTTCGAACCTTGCAAATACCATCTTCAGTCCAACCACTGTCAAAAGTGTCTTCGCTATAATGATCACCTAACTGCAGCTTGTATAACCCACTTACCCACTTGTCCTCACTGCAAAGCCTCCCATATTTTTAAACAGTGCCCTAACCTCCCTTCCCCTCTCGCCTGTAACATCTGCAACGAGTCCCACCCCACCTGTTCTGCGAAATGTGAAACGCAGCCTCAACCGACCAAACATGAATTCACTATCCCTATCCATCCCACTGACTCTCCCACTCATCCCAATAATTCCATTCACCCAACTCCCACTGATGAAGACATCATCATACTCCAGAACGTCCATCTATTCTTGCATCTACACACCCTCCAACTAATCTCCCTTGCTGCCCACTCTGTCTTCCATGTCAACACTCAAGCCCATTTCTCCCACAACTGGGTCCACTGTGTCTTCACTCACCCCAACACCCTACTCAGAATTTCTCTAGTCCTCACCCACACAAAACACACTTATCCTTTATAATGGTGTGACAGCACAACAAAGTCCTGTCCCACAACATTCACACCATACCTACCAACAAGCATTTTTCAGCCCTGTCACAACATAATTTTCCTACCTTCACCATTAATAAAACGTTCCTCGAACCATATCACACCATCAAAACCACTTCCTATAACCTCTGTTGTACAGATAATCCCCTTCCACTGGCCACAGGCAGTGCAGTTGGCCATCACAAGAACATCCCTGTTCAGCCACAACTCTTTCACAATACTCCCACTGAATACCTTATCTTTACCCCCTTCTTCAAATACCTAACCATAACATGTCCCACTATCTACATCTGACCTGATCACCACTTCCTCACCCACATCAATAATACCTTTCCCACTTATGTTGCTGCTACTGGCCTCAACATCCAAAGTAGAGCTCCTGTGGAACTCCAGTGGTGGCATCAGTTCACAGACTTCTTGCAATATGACATAGTTCCCATCCCACACCACACCCATCCTGAAAGCAACACCGCCTCATATGTCCTCCTAGCATCTCCCAACCTCCTTGGATGCCTCACTGCAGAATTCCTCGATCCAGTTGGAAGTGATCACCTGCTTTTTCTCCTCGTTATCTCCTACAAACTACCCCAGCCCCATACACCTTACCCCAGTCTCCATTCAAGAATAATACAAGCCTACTGGAAACACACAGAAGCGCAGATTGAAAGCCACACTCTGACCTTTCAGCAACCTGACGATATCCCTAATGCCATGTCCTATCTGCAGTAGACTTTTTCAGACGCTATACCCGTCCACATTCCTTCCAAGAGGATACATCTTTATCACTCCATCCTCCGCCCACAAGCCTTACTCCTTCTCTGAAAATTCCAACATTTGCATCACTCCTTCTTAAAGACTTGTGACTCTGATACACCCACAGTCCACAGGCAAATACAGAGACACATCAGGAATTTATTAAATGAAAAAAGAAGGCGGAACTGGCACCAGACATGCGTCAAATTCACTGCTACACTCGCTGTGCAAATGTTGCATGGAAATCCACCCCGTTAAAGTCCTATAAGTCCCTCCAAACCCTTGAACGCCATGGTCTCTGTCCCGCTTTCTGCATCCATTTGTCATACCCCACACGGATCCTCTAGCATCTCATCAGATTCTCACCCCTCCTCACCCACATAGGCCACCCCTACATGTCCTATACCACCTGCGAACTAGATCCCAATAACCCCATTGTCTCCCCTCTGATCACCAGCCCTGGGATGCTGCCAAGCATTTATAAGCACATCCCACCAACCATACAGCTACACCCACTCCATATCCTATCCCTGTCTCTCAGACAGTGAGATCTCCCCTGATATTTATTTGGGTAACAGCTTTTAATAGCCAAGATCGCATAAATTACTCTTTATTGTTGACAACCGGTTTCGACAGTTGTAACTGTCATCTTATGATCTTCAAAAAAAAATTTTATATACGTATTCCATTGCGAATTAGCACCTCTTGCCATGTTGTGATTATGATGGATAATTAGCACATTATACACGGGTTTGCCGACAATGGAACGCGTCTTATAACAAACTTTTTTAGAGAATCAGAAGATGACAGTTACAACCGGTTGCCAACAATAAAGACTAAGTCATGTGATCTTGACTACGAAAGGTTTTACCCAGGTAAAACAGATTTATTCCTCAAAGTTCTCAGTATGAGAAAATTCAGCCAATATTTAGCCCTCCTACCAACTTTAGCTCTTCCCCGCCTGTCCCACTCCACATCAGAACTCCTTTCCGCTTTACCTGTCCGTCCAGACGCATCGATTTCCTCTTGATACCACTAACCTAACCACATACCAAACTCCTCCTTATCCTCGATCTTTCCCACATTCTGTCTTCCCACTATACGCCCCAACACCTACTTTCATCTCCTTCTTTTCCTACCTAACAAATGTGTATATTTTCTACCCACACTCCTCAACGCTATGGAACATACTCTCTTCTTCCGAAATCCTTCTCTCCTAGTGCAGATCCTTCAGATTTTAACGGAAAGTGCAGCCTTATTTCTTGGAAGAATTTCGCCATTCTGCGATGTGTTTCGTTTTTTAGCTATCCATCCTATAATTTTAGTTTTAAAAGAAAACGGTCATAATGTTTTTTATGTAGACACCAACAAAATTCATCCTACTCATTGTTTTTAAGACTATGTAGAACGTTTCTTCTCTAATAACATTTCTTCTCACCTTTGTTATATTTTTAAAAAATACTGTTGGTTGAGGAGTGGGGTATTGTACAGCCGGTTGCCCATATGAAGCGAGAGGGATGAAATAACAATAACGGAAATTTTTTTGCGTATTTGATCCCAAAACCGATTTCAGGGCTAAGTATAGAATGTATACACTCACGACAGGCATAGGTGTTAGTGGAACGCCCTAGTCTCTGCATTTGGTGCCATATTCAGAATAGCATAAAGCTGGGACCGAAAATCGCTGTCTACAATTTCATCAAGACATCAAACTTAGCTCCACAGCACATCTTTTGATATTTGAACACCATAAATATTTCACATTTTACTTCTTTGCTCGTTTAACGATATCCGTAACATAACGTGTACAGTGCAAATGGACAAGCTAACTTCAAATAATTCTGGGTGGGCGAGGGTGTGGGAGGTGGGGACAGATGAGGCATGGGGTATTTCCATTGACAAAATATTTATGCAACCTGAGTCTATAATTTTCCAACAGGCGTGAAAGATGGAGCCGTTTCTAGCGGGTTATATTGTGTCATTTCTCAATAGTCTTTTGTACATATGTTAAATTATTGTAATTTAGCTAGATATTTGTTATCCACCATCATAATAAAATATTATATATTTCCCGTCCTCTCTCATCTTCTAAAGCTTCACGCCCCTTCGATACAATTACGTGCAACTTAATAGACTTTTTGTAAATCCTGTAGAATAAGCATTTTTATGACCAAGTGTGTATTTGCTTTGTATTGTTCTTCCCATCTTTGCCGATACAGTCGTGCCGTTAAGTCAGTTCGCATGCATTCCATTTGATCTTAACACGCTGTCCATGTCATGTGCACTTTCATTTTAAATAATTATGCTAACCTATTTTAATGTGTTGGGTGCTGACATCGTGACAAAACCCAGTTAAAGGTCGCAAGTTTTCCTGTATACACATAAATTTCATGTCTGAGATAGTATGTTATTACGTCATCTGATGCAAACATGATACAAAATTCCGTGATTTCGCAAAATCGCTCCAGGAAGATGCCCTTCGCAGCCTCGAAACAATCCGAGCTTCTGCTCCATCCCTAATGACCCCGTTGTCGACGGGATTTTAAGCCCCCATCTTCATTTTTATTAACTTTGTTACAAGTAATAACAGCCATACGTAAGAAACAGACGTAAAACCATGCAAGAAGATTGAAGGCAAGACCTGGTGTGTTAAAACTTCATCTTACGCTGGAAGTTAAGAGTGTCGCGTCGTTGCTTCCTCCACAAGCATGTGTGCACTATATCGTTCTGTACGCACTATAATTCGTTACTCAATATGATTTTCCTCAATTTGTGATTTCTTTTACTAAATGGTCCTGTTCGCTTTCCTCGTTTACTGTGAGAAAAGAAATTCTTACAGCGAGCAAGGAACTGATACGGAACTTGCATTCCTTATTGAAAAATCTGGCCGCTGGTCAACTGATGAACGTTGTCGCGCTGTTTAGGAACGCTGTTAGCCGCCGAAATAAATTTTGGCGATCCGCGTGCAATTTGCACAGGCCACTACACAAACCAGGGGCAGCCTGCAATCCATCCCAGTCAGCGGCGTAATGTATGCCATCGATCACACAACATGTGCCCCGGATGGCTGTTCCACGTTGTAAACACAATGTTTTTGGTGTCCTGCTTTGTTGGGACGTCAGGTACATCAACGTTCGTGAGCTGCTAACAAAAGGAAGAAAGAAATGATTTCATTATTTTTTCAGCAGGTAAACAACAAAACGTTTCAGGAAGGTCCTAAAAGCCTCCAGAATCAACGTTAGTTATAATAATATCAATAACTGTTTTGTAATTGCTGTAACAAAATGAACAAGTAACTGTATAGATACACGCAGAAAATTAATTCCTTTCAATGTTCCTTGAACTGCATTAAGTTTTTTTTCCTTGCGACTGGTTTGATGCGGGCCGTCACGAATTCCTCTCCTGTGCCTACCTTTTCATCCCATAGTAGCACTTGCAACCTACGTCCTCAACTGTCTGCTGGATGTATTCCAATCTCTGTTTTCCTCTAAGTTTTTGGACTCTGCAGCTCCCTCTAGTACCAAGGAAGTTATTCCCTGATGTCTTAGCAGATGTCCTTTTATCGTGTTCTTTCTTCTTGTCAATGTTTTCCATATATTTCTTTCCTTGCCGATTCTGCGGATAGCCTCCTAATATCTTACCTTATGAATCCGCCTAATTTTCAACGTTCTTCTATAGCATCAAATCTCAAATACTTTGATTCTTCTCCGACCGGCTTCCCTGCTGTCCACCTTTTACTACCATACAATGCTGTGCCACAGACGTATATTCTCAGAATTTTCTTCCTCAAATTAAGATCTATGTTTGGTACTAGTAGACTTCTCTTGGCTAGGAATAGTACGCAAATTCCAGAAGAAGGCTCACGGATGTATATTTTAACAACTTTACAAAAGAATTCATTCAAGTGCTCTAAGAATTACAGATGCCCAAGACGTTAAGTTTTGTGAAGAGGGTTTGGAAGGTTTTTTACCAATCTCACTTATTGTAGGACTGTGCAGCATGTCTTGCGCTCGCGTATGACGATATTTTTGGAAGCAAATAAATCTTTTCAGATGAATCTGTACGGATTTCATAAGTATCCCTCGTGTCAATCGAGTTTCACATTCACTCACATGGCACAGAAGGCTAGATTCGTAGATAGTGGGGGCCAGAATAACGCCCTTTACCTCTGGAAAACCTTTCTATACAACTCCATATCGCCATAGCATGCAAAAGGAGTTTGAATTGATACAAAGTAAATAGCTGCTGCGGAAAACGAGTTGCAAGAAACTTGATATATATTTGCTCGAAGTAATAAATGTTAACACGTGCCATAGTTACAGAGCATATTTTGCCAAACAGAAGTTGTTGTATTGCCACACATTCTCCCTTATTCTTCATCGAAGTAAAAATGCTGAGTTTCAATGAAGTGATTAAAACAAAGTAACTGGAGCAACTCGAGCAAAAAAAATGTGTGTGAAATCTTATGGGACTTAACTGCTAAGGTCATCAGTCCCCAAGCTTACACACTACTTAACCTAAATCATCCTAAGGACAAACACACACACCCATGCCCGAGGGAGGACTCGAACCTCTGCCGGGATCAGCCGCAGAGTCCATGACTGCAGCGCTCGGCTAATCCCGCGCGGCCCAACTCGAGTAAAGATGTGGATAATGTGATCACTGTGGCTTTAGACATTGGGCTATTACTGTGCGTATACGACGAAAATTATGTAGCATGTCAATATATTGACCCTGTCGAGTGTTCATACCCCCATTCCACCACGCTTTAATCACTTCATTCCAACTCGATATTTACAGTTACATGACGAAAAAAGGACAACGCAGGAACTTCTGTTTTGCGAAATGTGACTAAGCGCTGTATGTGTAACAGTGGGGTAACATACACGGTGTTAAGAAAAATTATTCCTTAGTCTGAGAGGTTGCAGTGTACACCAGAACAAGTCAAAAATGTTCAGTAAACATGGGCTCTAAAATGCATATCTTATAAGCTATGAGCAGTACTTCATCTTCGCTACTATGAAACACATCTCTTCCACTGCAAACTAGTTGCTATAACGAACGACCTAAAGAATTCAGGAAACAAATGAGCACACATTCCTTTGTCGTTTTCCATGGATACACCATGAAGTACGCACCTGTTAATGTTGTTGGTTTAGAAAGCACTCACAGTTCTAGGTAAATTCCGCTCATACATTAGTTCTAATGGAACCAGTTTGTATTTAGGTACGTTTATGAAAGGCTTTTACACTGCAGTTTTATTCTTTGCACTTACCAACATAATGGAAGCCAATTATCCCAATGGGAAATGGCAGACGTAATCTTCCATTTGCAAGACCATAACAGAAGGATTTTAATAAGAATCTAGTATGCTATATTTTGGATCTGGAGTCGTAGCTATTGTAACTAACTTGTAACGACGTTTGAGCAACTAGCATGGGTGTTAGTTCAAGAAATAAGCAGTGGTTTTACAGTTAACACTGATAGTCAGGTTTCAGGATACGGTTTCCGGAAGTGTAATCCTCTTGTGAGTCTTCCAGAAAACCTGCATCCCTCCCACAAGCTCTTAATAAGCCTCAAGAGTAATTTTACTTTCAGCTTGCACAGGCAAAAGAGGAGCATAATACTCGGCTCCCATGAATTCTCAGTGGAAACTCCTTGCCACAGGTCTCCAATGGACACGATGCGTCTGTGCAATGAAAATAGTTACATGGCTTTGGAACTGTTTCTACATTTGTGGGAGCCTTTAATTTCCACATTAAAACCAACAACATAATAAAGCTGCTGCTAATGAAGAGCATATATAGTAGCCATAAAAAAATATTACCCTTATAAATGAGAAGGGAAAATGGGGTATCACATTGCTTCTTCAGGTAAGTTGCAGGCAAGACTACATCCAATTTGGTTCTTTCAAAATCTATTACTATCACAAAACAATGAATTTTCTGAAGAACAAGCCAGGAGAAAAAATATTTCCTCCAATTATCAGTCTTTTCTGGAAAACTCATCTGTCAGCTGCTGCTACTACTAAATCAAAAAAAAAAAAGTATCTTTACTCCAATCTGCAAGAATATCTTCATTTGCTGCGAAAGTGTTTTCAGAACATTTCTGTTTACCGACTACAGCAACGCATCAGCGATCTCTCACAAAAGAATATCCCTCCTGTTCAGCACTAGGGTTTCCTAGTATTCACGGCTGCTAGTCTCAAAAGACGCAGTGAACAACCTTCAAGAACTTTATGCAAGTCCTTTCTGTTCATACATGACCAAGGTGCGTAGAATCAGAAAGGTCATGAAACGAAGCGAGCTTCGTAAAAAAAGAGGTAAGAATTGAGACATTCTAGGATAACAGCTATGAAGTGGATTTTGAAGACAGCATCAACATAGGATGAAGAAGAGGACACATTGACGGAACACTTCCATTGCATGTAGGAATAGTAACCACTTTGTATTTATATTTACTATTTACGAGCTTCAGACAGAAAAAGACTAATTGAGACTGCATCTGTGATCACATCTGTAAACCGAATTCTGAGTATAGCATCAGCTCAGGCTGAAGAAGAAAAAAACATACACATAAGTCTTCTTTGTGTATAGGAAGAGGACGTAGTTCGTATTGGTATTTACTATTGTGTGAGAACTACCGTGAAATCGGCTGTGTAGCTCAAGCACCTAAATTACTGACGAGAGGAGTATACGGAAGAAAGAAAAAGAAAATTGGGTAAATGTTGACCGGCGATCAGTTACGCTTTAGGAAAGATGAAGGCACCAGAGAGGCAGTTCTGACGTTGCGCTCAAACATACTGAACTGTTTCAATGACTAATAATTGCGCTGTATCCATATAACATTCGTTAATACGGGTACACTTCAACGTTAAAAAATATAGAGTTCAGGTATATTATAGTCATTTTTACGTGTTTTGTTCGACTCCGAGCTGTAAAGTCTGCCAGACGTTGACGCTTACGTTAAAACTAGTCATAGCAAAATAAATCAGTATTCAGTATCAGATTTTGGTGGTACAAAAAAAAGTCTATCGTGCTACGTCAAATATGCTTTCACTCACACTGAAATACTAATATCCCTGGAATTCTTCTGGTACAACAGAACTTCCAAGCAACCTACTCATGGAATACTAGACTGCCAGGTCAGAAGAGTTTGCTCAGATACGTGACTATTGCTTAAACGTCGGCGAAGCAATTTCTTTCTCCATCTTCGGCTACACGATTAGATTCCCGTTTGGCACCTGCTGCAAAATGACGACTTGTCAGGGAAGTTCTACGTCAGTTGCTTCTGTAGGTGGTAACGCTTTCTGTCTGGAGGATTGCAAACGGTTACCGCCCATGCTTTGGTTGGAGGTTGATGCTATGTTCGTTGACTTCCAGAAGGCCTTCGGTACAACTTCGCTCTGCCCACTAGGAAATAAATAGGAGCGCACGAAATATCCGAGCAGCAATGCGACAGGATTTCATAGCAAACACTAATGAACGCGTCTTTCTTAGCGAGGAAAAATGCATTCGATATGAAAGTAAATTCTGGCGTACCCGAAGAATGGGCTATAGGGCTATTATTTTTAGCGTTATACCGGGTGATCAAAAAGTCAGTATAAATTTAAAACTGAATAAATCACGGAATAATGTAGATAGAGAGGTACAAATTGACACACACGCTTGGAATGACATGGGGCTTTATTAGAACCAAAAAAATACAAAAGTTCAAAAAAGTCCGACAGATGGCGCTTCATCTGATCAGAATAGCAATAATTAGCATAACAAAGTAAGACAAAGCAAAGATGATGTTCTTTACAGGAAATGCTCAATATGTCCACCATCATTCCTCAACAATAGCTGTAGTCGAGGAATAATGTTGTGAACAGCACTGTAAAGCATGTCCGGAGTTATGGTGAGGCATTGGTGTCGGATGTTGTCTTTCACCATCCCTAGAGATGTCGGTCGATCACGATACACTTGCGACTTCAGGTAACCCCAAAGCCAATAATCGCACGGACTGAGGTCTGAAGACCTGGGAGGCCAAGCATGAGGAAAGTGGCGGCTGAGCACACGATCATCACCAAACGACGCGCGCAAGAGTTCTTTCACGCGTCTAGCAATACTTTGTTGTTTTTCCCGCCGTAGTGCAGCAACTCGTTGCGTCGTGGACTCATCATGTCGTTATAAGACCCCTCCAGAAATATTGAGCCATGCTGCCTCTGCAGCCGTACATAATTGCGAGAGTGTTACTGCCGGATTTAGTGCACGAACTGACTTCTCGATTATATGCCATAAACGTTCGATCAGATTCATTTTGGGCGATCTGAATGGCCAAATCATAAGCTCGAACTGTCCAGAACGTTCTTCAAACCAGTCGCGAACAACTGTGGCCTGGTGACATAGCTCATTGTCATCTATAACAATGTCATCGTTGTCTGGGAATATGATCCATGAATGGGTGCAAATGGTCTCCAAGTAGCCGAACATAGCCATTTCCAGTCAATGATTGGTTCAGATGGAACAGAGGACGCAGTCCATTCCACGCCAACACCATTATGGAGCCACCACCAGCTTGCACAATGCCTTGTTGACAGCTTAGGTCCATGGCTTGGTGAGGTCTGAGCCACATTAGAACCTTACCATCAGATCTTACCAACTGAAAGGGGGACTCATCTGATGAGACCATGGTTTTCCAGTCGTCTAGGGTCCAACCGATATGGCCACGAGCCCAGGAGAGGCACTGCAGGCGATGTCGCGCTCTTAGCAAAGGCACTCGTGTCGGTCGTCTGCTGCCGTAGCCCATTAACGCTAAATTTCGCCGCAATGTCCTAACTAATACGTTCGTTGTACGATCCACACTGATCGCTGCGGGGATTTCACGCAGTGTTGACTGTCTGTTAACACAGACAACTCTAAGCAAACACCGCTGCTCTCGGTCTTTAAATGAGGGCCGACGGCCACTGGGTTGCCCGTGGTGAGAGATAATCCTAAAATTTGTTATTCTAGGCACACTCTTGACACTGTGGATCTCTGAGTATTCAATGCCGTAACAATTTACGAAATGGAATATCCCATGCGTCAAGCTCCATTTACTATTCCGCGTTCAAAGTCTGTTAATTCCAGTTGCGCGGCCATAATCACGTCGGAAACCTTTCCACATGAATCACCTGAGTACAAATGACAGCTCCGCCAATGCATTGCCCTTTTATACCTTGTGTACGCGATACTACCGTCCTCTGTGTATGTGCGTATGGCACAATGGCAGCGCAATGTAAGTATATAATGTCATATATTTGAAATAAAAAGAGCAAACCTTTGTTTACGATGCACAATATTACAATCAAAACCTTATAGTTTACAATATTACAAAACATTATTTATAATAATGTGTAACCGGTAACAAACGTGAATATGTGAGAACATGACTAGGACATTCTGTACCGGACGTCAATGCCGGTCTGTGTGGCCGAGCGGTTCTAAGCACCTCAGTCTGGAACCACGTGACCGCTACGGTCGCAGGTTCGAATCCTGCCTCGGGCATGGATGTGTGTGATGTCCTTAGGTTAGTTAGGTTTAAGTAGTTCTAAGTTCTAGGGGACTGATGACCTCAGATGTTAAGTCCCATATTGCTCAGAGCCATTTGAACCATTAGCCAAGCCGGAAGTCAAGACTCACTTTGGATTACCGGCTCAGTAACAGTTCTAGTTTAAGACGTTTACGTTTGTGCGGGTCATTCAGATAATACGTGGTTAATTGCCGGATAAGTCTGTTGTTTGAGGAAGGAAGTTTAACATAAGAGCTTTCGGATATGAATAGGATCTCCTCTGGAATAGTGTTTATTTGTAAGTCATTGTGTTTCATTGTGTTCCTAACGAACAATCGACCATTTAATGTAATGCGAAATGTCTTATTTTCAACAACGTGAAGTTTGTGCAGTTGCGTCGATGCTGTATGTCCCCATATGTGGTACACTTAGAATATGACTGGATGTATTACCGACTTATAAAGTAGAAGACTCTTTTTCCTGTTTAGAGAAGACCTTCTGTTTGTTAAAGACACATTGTTAAGACTTTTATACAGGTGATCTCCAAGATATTCGCCTACATGTCTGAAAGAACAGACATTGCTGACGATCAAATGTTCAAATGTGTGTGAAATCTTACGGGACTTAACTCCTTAGGTCATCAGTCCCTAAGCTTACACATTACTTAACCTAAATTATCCTAAGAACAAACACACACACCCATGCCAGAGGGAGGACTCGAACCTCCGCCGGGACCAACCGCACAGTCCATGACTGCAGCGCCCTAGACCGCTCGGCTAAACCCGCACGGCTGCTGACGATCCACAGGCGAACAGAATACTTCCAAATATATTCGCTGACTGAGAATTCCGACATCAGCTGTATTAGGAATAGCTATACTAGCCAATAGTGACATATGAAAATTTGTGACGGACCGGGACTCGAACCTCGATTTCGCGAAGTGGTTAAGGCGAAAGCTCGCGATAAGTGGAAAATCCGGCTTCAAGTCCCGGTGCGGCACTAATTTTCCTACATCGCTAATTGATAGTGTATTTATACGTAATACAGCTGATGTCAAGGAATTCTCAGTCAGCGAATGTATTTCGAAGTCCAAGATATTTAGCAGACTCCGTCCCAGAAATACCCTGACTGAAGAGGAAAGGTGAGGTTTGTAATTCCTGTTTTCTCCTTGTATAAAATGTTGCTTGACTTCTGCCTACATTTATTTTGACCCACCATGCGCTAAACCATTTTTCAAGCTATAGTAGAGGCCGATGGAGTTTGTCATGAATGTTCGGTACGTTGTTGTCGGTATAATATATCGTTGTGTCATCGACGAAGGAAGCTATGTGGTTCAGGAGCAAACCTGATGTGTCAGATAAATGTACACTCTATGACAATAAAACGACGCACCATGAAGGAATTATCCGAAAGGGACGGAAACCGGTAGATGTGATCTACATGTATAGACAAATACGTGATTAAAACTTCAGAAAAATTGGCTAATTTATTCAAGAGAAAGAGCTTGACGAATTCAGCAACTCAGTAACGCGTTGGTACACCTCTGGCTCTTGCGAAAGCAGTTATTTGGCGTAGCATTGATTGATAGAGTTGTTAGATGTCCTTCTGAGAGACATTGTGCTAAATTGAGCAACTGGCGCATTAGCTCGTCAAAATGCTCCAAACATTCTCGATTGGGAAGAGATGCGGTGATGTTTCTGGCCAAGGTAGGCTACATCTGTTACCGGTAGGTTCGAACAACGGAGGAGGAGGAGGAGGAGGAGGAGATTAGTGTTTAACGTCCCGTCGACAACGAGGTCATTAGAGACGGAGCACAAGCTAGGATTAGGGAAGGATGGGGAAGGAAATCGGCCGTGACCTTTCGGAGGAACCATCCCGGCATTTGCCTGAAGTGATCTAGGGAAATCACGGAAAACCTAAATCAGGATGGCCGGATGCGGGATTGAACCGTCGTCCTCCCGAATGCGAGTCCAGTGTGCTAACCACTGCGCCACCTCGCTCGGCGGTTCGAACAACACGTAAGTCTTACAGAGATGCTTCTGGAACTCAAATGGGAAACTCTGGAGGGAAGGCAACGTTCTTTTCGAGGAGCACTGTTGAGAAAAGTTAGAGAACCGAAGTTTGAAGCTGACTTCCGAACGATTCTACTGCCGCCAACATACATTGCGCGTAAAGACCACGAGATGAGATACAAGAAATTAGGCTCATACGGTTGCATATAGGTAGTCGCTTTTCCCTCGCGCGTGGATCAGGAAAGGAAATGACTAGTAGTGGTACTGGGTACCATCCGCCACGCACCGTACGGTGGGTGCGGAGTATCTATGTAGATGTATGACAAGCAGTGGAAACTCTTGCCGTTTCGCGAGGGCATTATCTTCCTGAAATGTGAGCCCAGGATGGCTTGCCTTGAAGGGAACCGAAATCAGGCGTTGGACATCGTCGACGTACCGCTGTGCTGTAAGGATGCCGTGGGTGACAACCAAACGGGTCATGATATGAAATGAAATGGCATACCAGACCATCACCCTTGGTTGTTTGGGCATGTGATGGGCGAAAGTTGACTGGTACCCCAGGCTGAGCAAAGGGCATGAGAGTGGTGCGTTCAGAAATGTCGAGGAGAGTACGAAAAGGTTACTGACACGTTTGTGCACAGCTGTTAGACTGAATGTGAGGAAACTGATGTGTCAACTGGTTGCTAGTTAGACAGGCCATGTTCTTGGCCAATATAAGGTGTTACAGATGAGGGCAAAAGAGACATGTAGAGAAGCAATGTAGCCAACCACGCGACAGTGTGAGTAGAGGCAGTGATCAGCATAATGGTAACGGTAATTTCAGGGGTAGGGGACCAGGGGTGAAGCAGGTGTTAAACGCCAAAGGAAGAACGAGATCAAACTATGGGCATTCCCACTAAAATTATACGTTATTAAGTAGTATGCAAAGGTGGATTGTGTGATCAAAGAAATTGTTAGGAATAAGAACTGCAGGATATTTTTGGGCCCAAGGGTACATGTGTCAGTTGCCAGTGTAGATCTGGTGGAATGTAAGCAATGCAAACCACCATGGTATAAAATGTGTGGAGTGGAGGATAGCGATGTCACACCGTTGGGACTTGCGGACATAGATCTTTGTCTGGGTATGGTTCAGTTCTGACAATTTGTGGAGATTGTGTACATATGAATGAGAGATATGACATGATTCTGGCTTTGGATTTGTTGCATAAGCATTATGCCAAAATCGACCTTAGGCAACACTTGGTGGAACTTGACGAGGAAATGATTCAGTTGGGTGTAGCCGCTGCCAGTGAGCAATGTTGTGATAGGAGTCTATCGAGTATGACAAACCGTTCAAACCAGAAACAATCACGCCAAGACCCGATCCACATACTTGTGTTCATAAGGGCACTGGGAAGTCGCTTTGGGTTGATGTTACGTCTGATTTACCGATAGGTGTGTTGTGTGTGGTGGAACCACTGGAAGTAAATCAAATATTGAATCGACAGTTTCTGGCAGGGTGTGGACAATCACGGAGTGGTTAAAGGAGTTACATAGATATGTATGAAAATACATGGGTCTTACGGGAAACTGAGAGGTCTGGGGATTATACCGCATACAAGACGGTGGAGTTGTTCGATCGACGTGGGAGGCCGACTCCTGAAAACTGTGTTTTGAATAGCTGACGACGAGGACATCAGGAGGATCAATGACACGATGGAAGTAGTAAAGCAATGAGTAAAAGGAAACAATGCAAGTCAAAATTTGGAGAAAGATGTTGTTGTGGACTGGCAAGACAGCCAATCCACTATGACAGGAAGCCGAAAGGCACGCGTTTAAGCTCACGCAGGCTGGCGTGAGTTCTGGAACAGGACAAGGAAGTTATAGTAGCAAAGAACGTACGTAGCTGCTGGAATACTTAACTTTAATCCATAATTGGTGAACATCGCTCTTGACAGTACATGTTTTACAGCAACAATAGTAACTGGTAACGGCGCCTTGCTAGGTCGTAGCAAATGACGTAGCTGAAGGCTATGCTAACTATCGTCTCGGCAAATGAGAGCGTAATTTGTCAGTGAACCATCGCTAGCAAAGTCGGCTGTACAACTGAGGCGAGTGCTAGGAAGTCTCTCTAGACCTGCCGTGTGGCGGCGCTCGGTCTGCAATCACTGATAGTGGCGACACGCGGGTCCGACGTATACTAACGGACCGCGGCCGATTTAAAGGATACCACCTAGCAAGTGTGGTGTCTGGCGGTGACACCACAGATGTCTTAATCAATACACAATTATTACGCCAGCTGACTGGGGATATAAATAAATACGCAAAACTGTGGAAGAATCAGTGAACCAGAGCTTTAAGAGGTCACACGCCGAAGTAGAAATATTGGATAGGGAATTAATGATAATGAAGTGGTCACAGTCCTTGTAGAACAGTGTGTAGGAAGCATGCAGAGAGGTATCGAATTGCAGGAAGCTATGCAACAGGCTGTGAGAATGTAGTCCCGGCGTATCCCGTCAAATGGGTGATGATGAGGAAGTTTATCAGGGTAAGGGTGCAGCGGTTGTTACTACATCCAATCTATCTTGAACCAGACTTTTTCTTGCTTGAAATCGGTCCAGTTGTATAGGAGGAGATGTGGAACATACGTACATGCATTCCTTTTGGAATATGTGTGGATTAATTTGGCATGACGCGTTTCTGCAGATACAGTTGTCCATCTATTACTTAAACATAATTTTATATGCGTCCATTTACCATTTTTACGGCAACATTTAAAAATTGCATTTACAGCAGACAAAACAGCGTATAATTAGTAGATCACATCAACATAATGCCGAAATGCGTCGTAACAAACCGAACATTGATTTGAAACGTGACTCTTGCAGAAAAGTTTTTTGTGTATAATATTCTTCGTTGTATCTTGAATATCATGGAAATAATTCTAAGTACGCGCTGCGCAGAGCTACTGAGGCGTTCGAGGTTCTTGCCTTACTTCTAAATATTACAGCTTCCATATAAAAGCTCTATGTTTGTAACTACAGACCACGTAATACAAGAGATAATGCTAAGTTATCAGAAGAGTATTCACAATGATAAAAGTAAACAAAAGGAACCTCGCGCTACTTCGCATCGTCTGTTTAACTAAAAGATGTAGACGAAGTTTGTTTGCAGCAACACTCGTAGAACTCCCTGTAGGGGAGGAATTTCTTACGAAGACTTCGTTTACGCAACCAAACGCATGCGACACACTTGCCCGTCAAGGTTTTCAATAATTCATTGAGCCGAGAGAATTGGAAAGAAGGCGGCACAGTCATCAAATATTTACGCGCCCACGCACGCGACAACACACGCGCACTCACACGCTCACACACACTCACTCACACACACACACACACACACACACACACACACACACACACACACACACACACACACACGACACGTCTTCTTCTGATGCTGCTGTTCGTAAATCATTGAATTCACAATCTGATTCGTGGCTGCCGAAAAGACAGAATTATGGCTTCTGATACTAACATTTCACATATCTGAAGGCCATTGAACGCAGGGTTCACATTCGTCTGAGAATGAGAACCTATAAGGTTAGTTTCTCGCCTTCTTCTGTTCTGTTACTACATTTCAATAATTACAGGATTATTGTCAGTTATGGAAGAGGTGAGCTTTATTCGAGGTTCGTAGTTCATTGTAGTATTATGTTCAAATTCAAATAATTAGCGATGGAAAATGTCTGCGGAAAGACGGTGACGTAAAAATCGAGAGACTACCTACCAGGGTTTCTATTCCACGTTGTACTCTTCTCTACTTCCACGACCTTAAGTATACCTGCAGCATTACTCGCTCCTTCTCGGGACACTGGCCTTGCACGATATCTCTAAATTGAGCAGCCAGTTGAAGTATTGGCTCCAGTGCAGCTTCGTAATGCCTGACGTCGTGACGTGGCGTATGATGTCTGTGTCTCGTCCTCATTCATCAGTTATACTGCTGAATAAAATTATCGATCTGCCTTCATCTACAGCTACATGTCTGCTCTGTAATTCAAACTTACATGCCTGGCAGAGGGTTCATCGAAACTCCTGCAGACAATTTCTCTACCGTTACACTTTCTAACAGCTTGTGGGAAAAATGAACACTTAAATCTTTCTCTTATTTTATTATGATGATCATTTCTTCCAATGTAGGTTTGCGACAGCAAAATATTTTCACATTCAGAGGAGAGAGTCAGTGATCGAAATTTCATGAAAGAATCTCGAAGCAACGAAAAGCACCTTTGTTTTAATGACTGCCGTCACAACTCGCTTATCATATCCGTGACACTCTGTTCTCTATTTCGCGATCATACAAAACGAGCTGCCTTTTTCTGAATTTTTTCGGTGTCCTCCTTCAATCCTATGAGGTAAGGATTCCATACAGCACAGCAATACTCTAGCAGAGAACGAACAAGTGTAGTGTAGGCAGTCTCTTTAGTTAACCTATCCCATCAAGTGATTTGTCAATAAAACGTAGTCTTCGGTTTGACTTTCCTGCAACATTATCTATGTGATTATTCCAACTTAAGTTGTTCGTAATTGTAATTCCTAGATATTTATTCAAATTGACAGCCTTTAAAATTGTGTGATTTATTGCGTAACCAAAATAAAACGGATTTCTTTTCGTACTCATGTAGATGACCTCTACTTAGAGACAACTGTCACTTTCCACACCATACAGATGTCGTGCATAAGGCATTTTGCTGCTCTGACTGTCTCCTAAATCGTTTATATATATTAGGAACAGCAAAGAGCCTATAACACTTCCTTGGGGAACACTAGGTATTGCTTCCGTGTTACTCGACGATTTTCCGTCGATTACTACGTACTGTAACCTTTGTGAGGCACACAATTTGGTTCGAAGTTTCTTGTGAGGGACAGTGTCAAAGGCCTTCTGGAAATTTAAAAATGTGGAATCAACTGGAGATCCCCTATCGACAGCGGTCATTACTTCGCGTGAACAAAGAGCTAGTTGTATTTCACAAGAACAGTATTTTCTGATTCCGTTACGACTCTGTGTCAACGGTCCGTTACCTTTGAGATAATTCATAATGTTCGAACACGGTATATATTCCTAAATCCTACTGGACGTCGACATTAGTGATATGGGTATGTAATTCAGCAGATTATTCTTGTTTCCTTTCTTGAGTACTCGTGTCACCTGTGCACTTGTAATGAACTCCGAAAAGTAATGTACCGGCAGCGAGACTCGGACCATAGGCCTTGTGCTTATGAAAGTAAGCGGTTATTCGATAGGCCGCGTACTTAATGAACGCTAGCGACTTTAGGAAGTATATAAGGACGCCTAAAATTTTCAAACTCGATCTTCTCAAAAACGGTTGAGAACTGCATCTACCTGTGTTACATATGTTTAAGCCCAAGTCGTGCCATACACACCCTGGCAATACGAATAATATAGGTCAGGGGAAGTTCGTAAGGACTCCTCGTAAGCCTTGCAATTCATCAGCGCATGCTGAGTATGTGTTGTTTAACACACTGATTAAATTTTAGCATAGTCGCAACTACGTGGTTTTGGTGATCGTATTAATAAGTCAACAAACCACTAACATCAGAGAAGTTAAAACTACTAGGTCCTGTGGTGGGTGGAGTTTCTGCACCGTTTCGTACAGTTTGCTACTAAGAAACTGTAGGAGTGCACTCCGACGTTCTGAGTCAGTTACTTGTCTTACTCTGCAGAGAAGAAAAATCCATGTAAGTAGACTTTCCAACTTCCGTTTGTCTTGTCGACACAAGCGAATGCCGGAGTAGAGATGAGCAAACTACAGCTGCAGGCTTTTGGTTTTGCAGTAGTTGTAGCAAAATTTCTGCTCTTGCTGTTGGAACTCCCATTGCTGTTGTTGCTGTTGATGTTCCCACTGTTTTAGCGCTGTTGCTATTGGTGTTGCTTGTGCTGTCGTTGCAGCTGTTGCAGGTAATCGGGCTGCATGATCCACCGGAATAGTTACACGGTGAGAAAGTTCTAGTTGCCATTTTGCTGTCCTACTGTGAATAGGCTGAACACAGTTTATAATCACTCGCAATGGTGCTAACGCAGAGGTCAAAGGACAAATAGATGGCAGCGGAGTTTACGAAGCGAATGGTTAACCAAAGCAAGTCCAGAACGCGGCAAAGTCATCTTAAGCGTATACTAACAGTCCGGGGCAAAAACGTAATACAGGTAAGATCAAAACTCTGCTGATGAATGGTGCATACTTAACACTTCAGTGAACTAATGAGATTGACTGAGCAGCGGTGGGCCGCGGTATTTGCAGGCAGTCTCGCGTCAGTAGACAGTTCCAGTTGAGATGCTTGTGGCTGTGACAGCATTTCTCGCTGGAGCAAGCTGCAGCTAGAGAACGTAGCCCGAGAGTAGGGTGGGAAGGAGAGTTCTGGCGGAGAATGTGCTGACATCAGTATCAGCGCTTTCTTATCTGTGGTGTCATATTACAGTTGGGACAATTGTGCATGTCTAATTTCACTGACAGCAGCATCAGCACTTTCTTCTCTCTAAGCCCATATTGGGTATCATGACATCCTGACATGTTCCAAGATCAAGGACGGGAGGAGAGAACCCTCCCACCCCCTCCCCACCTCTGTATTTTTGTACAAATTTTACATGAATCACCCCCGACCCTGAGCATCCCTACTCTACAGCCAAATATGGCAAAGTATCTCAACTGCCGAAAAATGTGTCAACTTCGTTTGTATTACTGACATCCAAAAATTCGTGTAAGGACTGCCACACCAGTACATAGGTAACTTTGATTTGAAGCTGTATATCATTCGCCACAGAATATTGGAACGAGCAGACAGCACATTTCACTACGGATAACTGAAAACCAATATTTGCTTACAAAAGATAAATAATGAATTAGGATTTTGTTGAACGTGACTTTTACCCTAAATACTATACCAGAAATCCAGAAAACGCGAAATAATAGCAATTCCTTTTTCACAACCCTGTTCCTCCCGTCACTAGCAGATGGCTGCACTGAAAAATCAAGTATAGTTCGGTCTTTGTACCATAAGTTGTACATATCGATGACTCTACATAAAAAACATAATGGAGTCATAAATAAATTATTTTCCACAGCTGAGATGTTGCAATATTCTAAAAAGTATGCAAAATACACCAGCAGCGCAAAAATTGTTATGTTTACACTGAGTATCAAGGGCTTAGTTGAGGTTAATACATGAAAAAATGCTGTAGGACTCGCTTAATGTGATGTCACAATGATGCAAAAGTACATCTGTAGTGGAAAAAAAAATGAGAATTAATTACCACACATAGACATATTTGCCAAATTAGTGCTCAAAATTCTAAAATATGTACCCAAAATGATATATTTTAGTGTCTCGTAACTGTAGACATTAGAGAATGTAGGCTTTATAA